>NC_134539.1:148427524-148727524 GCF_050624435.1 Tenrec ecaudatus | reverse complement strand
ATTAAGAGGTTCTGAAAAGATTGCACAACTGTGTGTGACAAAAAAAGGCCTGATTTGGGACACAACGGAGGACTGGTTTTGCCACCACGACAATGCACCTACTCACCCAGCCACCTCAGTGCACTAGTTTTGGCATGCCTCTCTTGCTCCATGCACCTCCTCAACTGGCCCAACTCTGCCCAGTGCAATTCCGGTTTGAGGAGTGCCCTTCATAATCCATACTGAAGGCTGCAGTTCTGATTTTCATCAGCAAGTGCGCCAAGTCCTCCTCACTTTTGGCAAGCAAAGATGTATCATCTGCATATTGCAGGTTCTTAATAAGATTTCCTCCGGTACAGATGCTGCATCTTCTACATACAAACCAGCTTCGCTGGCAATTTTTCTCAGCGTACAGATTGAATAAGTATGCGAGAGGATCTAGCCATGTCACATCTATTTCCTGATTTTAAACCATGCAGGATTCCCTTGTTCTGCTCTCACAACCGCCTCTTGGTCCATTTTCAGGGTCCCTAAGAGAACAATAAAGTGATCAGGAACTCCCAGTCTTCTAAAGGTTGTCCATAGTTTGTTATGATCCACACAGCGGCATGCCTTTGTATAGTCTATGAAACACAGGTAAATATATTTATTTTACTCTCTGCTTTCAGCCAGGATCTCCTGACATCAGCAGTCATTACCCATGTTACATATCCTCTTCTGAATCCAACCTGAACCTCTGGACGCTTCCCCCATCAACGTACTTCAATTGTGGTTGGACGGTCTGCAGTGAAATGTTACTTTCCTGCGTAACCGATGATATCATTCTTTCCTTTGAGCATTCTGTTGTGTCACCTTTATTTGGAATGGCTACAAATAGAGATTGGTTGACCAAGTAGCTCCAGTCCAAATTTCTTGACATAGACAAATGAGCATTTCCAGTGCTTCATCGGGTAATTAAAATATTTCAGTTGGTATTCTGTCAATTCCTGGAACCATATTTTTAGCGAATGCTTCCAAGGAATATGAACTACTTCTTTCAGTACCAATTGTTCGTACACATATGCTATCCCTTGAAATGGCTGAATGTCAACAGTTTTGGGGGGCACAGTGTCTCTGGGTACTCTTTCCATCTTCCTCTGATGCTTCCTGCAATCACTCACTATTTCCCCTAGAATCTTTCAATGTTGCACCTTCAGGATGTTTCTTCAAGTTTCTTCAATTTAAGATATGCTGAGCATGGGTTTCATTTATGCCTTTCTACGTCCAGGTCTTTGCACACAACATTATAACATGTTACTTGGGCTTGCCCAGCTGCCCTTTGAATTTCTACAGTCAGCTCTTTGACTTCAACATTTCTTTCATTTGCCTTCGCTACTCTAAGATCAAAAGCAAGTTTCTGAGTCTCTTCTGACATCCAATTGGATCTTTTCTTTCTTCCTGTATTTTTAGTGACATTTTTATTCCTTCATGTATAATGTTCTTGATGTCATCCCACAGCTTGTGGGGTCCTCTGCTATTAGTGTTCAATGCATCAAATCTGTTCATGAGATTTTCTTGAAATTCGGATGGGATATCTTCAAGGTTGTCTTATGGCTCTTGTGCATGCGTCTTCATCTTAAACTTGAACTTGAATATGAGCAACTTCACAGTCACCCTCTGGCCTGGTTTAGCTGCTGATGTTGAGCTTCTCCGTCATCTCATCCTGGAATATAATCTATTTGTTTTCTGCATAGGCCATCTAGAGAAGTCCAAGTATACAGTCACCATTTGTGTTGTTGAACAAAGGTATTTTAGATGAAGAAATCATTGGCCTTGCAGATCCTATCATGGGATCTACAGTTTTATTTCTATCCCCAATATCATATTTTCCAACTAGTGTTCCTTGCTTCCTCTTTGTTTCCAACATTTGCATTCCAATAGCCAATAATGTTCAATTGCGTGTGTAATCAATTTCATACTGAAGATGTTGGTAGACTTCTTTAATATCTGCATCACTAGCTTTAGACCCTGGTATATAAAAATGTACATCATAATTATACTGACTGGATTTCCTTGTGTGTGGATAACCATTATCCTACCACAGGCAGCATTGTACTTCAGGATAGAACTTGAAGTACCCTTTTGGAAGATGAGTGAGCTGCCATTCCTTTTGATTGTGCCATTCTGGCATAATAAACCGTCTGATCTTCCGAGTCAAAATGACCAATACCAGTACATTTCAGCTCACTGACACCTAGAATATCGATCTTCATGCATAACATTGCATTTTTCACATCTTCTAGTTTTCCAAGTTTCATGTTTTACACATTCCAAGTTGTATTATTAATTGATGTCTGCAGCTGGTTCTTCTTATTTTGAATCACACCTCAGGAGCAAAGGAAGGTCCCAAAGGGTTTACTCCCTTGGCCTTTAATCTATCCATGTCCATGTCGATATGGTAGACTCCCTTTTAATAAGGCAACTCTTTCTCATCCATATTTTGAATGCCTTCCAACCTGAGGGGCTTATTGTCTGGCCCTCTCTCTGACAATTATTTGCCTCTATCCATGTGGTGTTTAGTAACTGATGGTTTTGATGCTGTTTGTAGGGCTTTCAGTAGCTAATTCTTCTGACATGGACAGCGTGTTCCTTCTGCTTAGTCTGTTCTTAGTCTGGAAGCTCTGCTGAAAGCTGTTCACTGTGAGTGACCCTGCTGGTATGGGCAATACCAGTCACATAACCTTCTGCATCACAACACACAGGCCAACACAGTAGGACAAAGAGATAGCTAAATGGTAGGACAGAAAGACAGATATCTTTTTAATATTCCTAAGCTTTTCAATTTGAATAAATAGCTATCAAAAGAGTTTCAGAATTCCCAGTACTGCAGTGGCTTTGTTCGCACTATGTGTGCATGAATACACCCCACGTACAGACCAGTAGCCAAAGCTGTGGCTCATGGAACGCCATTCACCATCATCTGAAGTCAACAGCCCGGCACACACTTATGGTGAAGTGCAAAGTACAGAACAGAAATGGAAGGATTTAAATGCAAGCATGACGTAAATGGCATTCTTGCTCTCCATGTCTGAGGAATCGTAACAAGAACAAAAACAAAGGAACCAAACCACGAGTCCCTACTTCTGTAAGCATTATTTAAGGTTCCATCACCAAAAGTTACTTCATCTCAAATTACAATAGAGGTCAAGACTGATTTTACAAAAACAACACAAGACCCATTTAATATTTTTTTTAATTTTCAACACTGAAAACAAAAACAAACATCAAAGTTTATTTTCACTCTTATCATTACTGTTTTCTAGCTATACAAAAAAGTTTTCTCATTTTATTTCTAAGGTATTTTCACACAGACCAAATATTTTCATTCCCAAACCAAACTCCCTGCCACTGAGTCAATCAGTGATGACTCATTGCAGCCCCTTGTGGGTTTCTGACACTGAAAATGTTACAGCAGTAGAAGGGGCAGTCTTTTTCCCAAGGAGCTGCTGGAGGTTTTGAACTGCTGACCCTGAGGATCACAGCCTACCACATAATCACTCTACCACCCGGAGTTCAAGTAATGTAGTTCTTATCTATCTCCTAGTTATGCGATACTGTAAGTTGATGAACGCATCTTTTTATTAAAGTAAAATCATGCAGCTGTGGTACCTGATACTCTAATATGAGGGTGAAATTTCTATCTTCAATAGGCCCGTGGTGTAGCCCTAGAATCATTTGCTTTTAAAATAGATATCCCAGATGCTCCTGCTGAACTAAGGGTCACTGTCTGAGAACCGTAGGTTTAGATTAACCGATTAAAGGTCATATTCAAATGCAGTAAGATCATAAAAGAATAAACACAACTTCCTTTGAACTCTTTCTGAGAATTATTTTTCTTTGCTTCATTTCATACCAAAATCTCTAAACTGTAAATCACAGCACTACATATGAGCACATATTTTAAGAGTTAATCACAGGTGGCAGAACAGCATATTCATATGGTAAAAACAAACAAACAAACAAACAAAACAGGACATTTTTATTGCTGGTCTGTATTTTTGTGTGTAATTTCCATGTTTCTTTTAAAGCTATAGGCATACTATTTTTGCACTCCATTGCTTATACATACACTCATCATTACATGAACCAGCATTAGTTAAAGGAACACATGTGAAGTACAAAGGAAATACCTGGCAGATTGCAAGTACTTTATAAGGGTCAATTGTGATGAAAACATGCAACATTTTAGCTAGTAGTCTGGATCTTTTATTTCTCTCCTGATTCTCATAAATAATGTGAGCACCATGAGATATATGTATTTTAAATTTTTATTAGATATATTTAGGTTTGAAAATTATATATATATGTGGGTATGTGTTTTAGGCCTTCAACTTCTCACACTCTTATTGGGACAGCCTGTCATAACTCATAAGAATTCACATAAATCTGCCAATTTGCTTACATTTGTGAAAATACAGTAATATTTCATTCTTATGTACTAATTATAAGCTCATTTCATTGTTATTGCTTAAGACAATTTGTACATGAAAATGATAAAAGGAGTTGTCATTTAAAATAACATGTCCCTTCCTCCTCTTTTGCAATCAGTACTTCTGCTTTTTATTCTTCTCTGCAGAAGCAATCAATTTCAGATTTCTATGATTTTTACTTCTACGTTTTTTAATTCTATAGGATGACATTTATTTATGCTGTTAATTTGTACATTTGTGGATTTTTACACAGCCAATCAGAGGCTAATTTACTTCTATTATTTGAATGGTTAAGATAAAGAACTGAGGCTATCCTGCTAATTGCTTCATCATTTCAAACGTGACCAAATTCTTCTGAAATCTGAGTCCACTACGAATGATATTTTTCTATGATAGAAAAACAAACCAAATCTCTTCTTAACAGTATAAGGGTTAAAAGACAGGGAAAACTTAGAATTGTAAAATGAATGTTGTTTATAAACCTTTCCTCTGGGTTTATATATGTGTTTTGTGTGAATGAGAAGGAACATGATTAAGTTCACACACACACACCAGCAATAACAACACAGTGCCATTGTCAGCTCTGCATTGACCTTCGTAACGCAGATAACAATTACACCGTGGATGACATAAATCTGAATTTGATTTAAACTCTCCGTTAAACATTGCAAAGCATGAATGTTATTGCTTTACAGTTCTTCAGGCTTATCTGGGTAACATAAGAAATTGAAAGAAAATAAATAGTATACGCTAGGATGAGAATCATGTGAAATCATCCTGACATTTTGCCAGTTGGTAAAACTGAAATCTTCAAGTGGAAGACTTTAGTCACTTCAGTCTCGCAAGTGCTGTTTGTTGTTGTTGCTGACAGGTGCCCTTATCAGGGACCCCGGGTACAAAAGAGGAAACACCACCTGGTTGTGATCCACGTCCACGGTCTTTCCTGCATTTGAGCCCATTGTTGCAGCTGTTAAGTCAATTTCTCTAACTGAGAATCTTTCTCCTTTTCACCGATCCTGTCCTCCAGGAAGCCTGATGTCCTTCTCCGGGGACTTGTCCCTCTTGAGAGCATGTGCAAAGTTGGACCTGGAATCTTACCATCCTCACACCTAAAACCATGCCAGGTGGATTTCTTTCAGACGTATTTCTTTGTTCTTCTGGCCATCCATTGGATACTCAATATTCTTTGCCAGCACCATAATCCAAACGCACCGATTCTTTCTTATTGATTGTACAATTTCCCAATATAAAACAACTGACAATACTGTAACTTAGGTCAGGCATACCTTCTTTTTCAAAGTGACCTCTTTGCATTTTTAACAATTTTAAGTGGGCTTGTGCAATATACTGTCGCTTTCTTTGGAATTAAGACTCTCTTTTTTTCGAAATGACCACTGTAAGTCCTAGGTTAGCTTGCTCCTCCTCTCTGTTCATCTCCTTTCCCGGCGTAGTAGAAAAACGGGAATACGGAGCTGAGAGACTGCGTTCTAACCCAACCTCGCCATTCATTGCCAGCCTTTAGGTTTCCTACAATATGCCTTTCTTTTTTTAAAAATAATTTATTAGGGGTTCATACAACTCTTATCACAATCCATACATATACATACATCTATTGTATAAAGCACATCTGCACATTCCCTGCTCCAATCATTCTCAAAGCATTTGCTCTCCATTTAAGCCCTTTGCATCAGGTCTCCGTTTTTTTCCCCTCCCTCCCCAAATTTATTAATTTTAAAATAACTCACAACTGATTCAAAATTTCAAAAACATTATGTAAGACCCAGAGACATGATGGTGGGACTTGGTCTTACATACTTTGAACATGTTTTCAAGAGAGAACAGTCCCTGAAGAAGGGCATCATGTGTGGTAAAGTGAGGGGCAGCAAGAAAGAGGAAGGCCTTTCTTACTCTGAATCTGAGCTGACTGGAATGTATGTTATGGGAAACTTCCACTAATTTTAAATCGCCAAGGTTATGTCTCAAATCTTGAAGCAAGCTCTTCAGTCTTCATCAGGCTAATGTAATTGCCCCCAATAAGGCCAGCATTTTCTCACTATGGGGCTTCTACATGAACTGGACAGCCTTGCTTTGGTTCTTTAAACTAATAATTTCAGATAGTATTTAGCGTATTTCAGTAAAGCACTTGAAGTGGGAGCATGTGCGCACTCCAAATATCCACATATATTCACTTTCCACAAAGAGTTCTCTGCTTGCCCCTCCTTCCAACACGCGCTCAGAAACCTTGGCCCTCCCTTGTTTCTGCCCTTGAGCATCCGAATTATAGTTTATCCATTCCATTATCAATAATGTTTTTGGTTGTTGTTCCTCTAAAAATGAGGACCCTGTGTCTTCCTCCTTTTTTTTGTCTGTCCTGGGTTTTATATCACAGAGTCAATACTCAATTAAGTATTTGCAGGTTGAATAAAGGAAACATAGATGAATGGCTTATTGATTGACTCAATATAATTTATATCCTTTTTCACCTCAGTGCAGGGTTTCATTTTGTTTTGTCTGAACCAGTCCTAGCCAGTGAAATAAATTGGTACTGACCAGAAGATGCAAAAGATGGGTGCTTGGATTCATAGGCACTCTGGTGGTGTAGTGGTTATAATTGGGTTGCTAATCACAAGATCAGACGTTTCAAATCCCACCACTCAGTTGAAGAAACATAGGGGATTTTCACTCTGGGAGCAAGATGGGGCTGTCATAAGCAGCCGTCGTCTCAGAAACCCACAGGGAGACTTCTAGCCTGTCCCATAGGGTCACTATGGGTCAGTATTAACTCAATGGCAATGAGCTCAATTTTCTCCCCTTATTTTTGGAATGATACTCATAATGGGAAACGTTCCAGGTGGTAGTCCTAGAACGGGAGTCTCAGAAGAGGTACAGTGAGCCCCCACAGGAGCGTACTCTGGGAGACTGGATTATTAGCAGACCTGTGAAGAGAAACCCACATTCCATTGACGCTATCAACCACCATCTTTGAACAGGCACTGGTGTTTCTGACTCTGCCAGGCAAGAGATTTAGTTGCTATGCAACATGCAGGCTGTCCTTGTTTTCTAAGCGGGAGATTGCATTTCTAGCAGGGCATCAGCTCTTCGCAGAACATTGCCTTCAAGTGGGCTGTGTGAATGGGTACATTTAGCTCTGTGTTGTCACTTGAGTAAAGCTTGTCAGAAAGCATGGCGCCTCCACAAAGGTAAGAGGGCAGGTCTAAGGAATGACCAAGTTCTCTGTGGTTACAGGGGGGTTTCTCTACCGCAGCAGATTAATGTACAACTCATCAGTTTTATTGCCATTTTCAGTTCCACAATTCTAAGGAACAATAACTATAAACAACCTAATTCTTAGCAACGAAACAGAAAGAGGAACAGAGCAACAGTGTGGGAGTAGAGAAAGTAAGGGCATCCAAAGGCTGAGGATAAAACTGAACCTAAAACTGAGCACGGGATTGCTTCAAAGCAGATGTATATATTATGGATTGTGATAAGAGTTGTATGAGTCCCTAATAAAATGTTAAAAAGTAAAATAAAACAAAACAAAAAACAAAGCCTCACTGAATAAAAAGGAGAAAGTGATGTTTTGACTGAAGGAACATTTGTTCTGCAAGTGTGCTGCCCTTTGAAAGTCTTTCATTTTTATTTACAAATAATCTCAAAGTCGCAGAATGAAAATGACACACGGGCATAAAGACTGTGAAGAAGTCTGAATCCATTTTCAAGTTCTGGTCCTGCCTCACGCTTGGATTGTTTTTCTTTCAGTTAAGACCTGGAAAAGAATAGTAGGCAGACTTCCAAGTCTTCTCATAAAATGTGGGATATACCACCATTCCCATCAGTTGCAATATACTTTCTATATTTCTTTTTTCAAAAGAAGTGTTGGATTAGAAAATGTACAGATTCATCAACCAAAGACAGAATGCTGGCTACCATTTGGACCTCACAGGATATTTTTGGAATGAAGTCTTGGAACAGTGAATGGAAAAAGGACAATCTAAGGCTAAGTCCCACCATTGAAAATCAACCAACAGGCACGTTTGATTTTGAAACCCCACCTCAAGTCTATAAACTTTGAAAGTGGGTTCCTTTTTAAAAATTTTGTTCACTTGCACTGTGCCAATCATGCAAGAATCAGCAATAAATTATATACTTTATTTTAAAATTCTCTGAAATAATAAGGGAACTGAATAAAATAACAATAATCAAGCTCTCTGGTGGAGAATAAGACAGTACTCAAAAGAGCAAGTTCCTAAAGAAGGACCAACATCAAAGAAGGTGACCGGGACTCAATCTTTCATTGATAAATAAGTTTACAGGTCTGTCCGTCTGACACCTAATACTTTCTTAGTTACCTAATACTTTCTTAGTTGGGGCTTGAGAAGTCAAGTCAGTCAGCCCTGCAACCACAACAAAAGATAAATATGAGTTTTACAAAGTATGTTTAAAGTAAAGCCAATGTTTTACCTCTTAATTTGGAGGGAGTTCTGATCCCACATGTTTCTGTAGATTCATCACTCGCTAACCATGGACCATTGATTTTGTTTCTTTGTTACTTAATTGGAATAGACATTTACACATGAACTTCATCCAACCATTACAAGGGTTCTTATGCATCAATGCCAATTCCATAGGCTTTAATTGCCGGGAATTTGAATAGGAATAAAAATCATCAGCATCACCATCATGATGACCACCACTTTCTTTCAGAAAGAAGGAGTCAGAGGAGAGTTGGTGAGATAATTGGAAAAGGTGCAGCTATTTCTGGGGGGTTAGGACTTTTCTGCTTTGGGGATGCAAAGCATATGATTTTCTGTCTCCGAAGGCATATGATTTGGTTGTGTGGTTAATCCGCTTACTTTTTTTCATGTATACTCTCATGTATGAAAGGATCCTGATCCAATGACCTCTTCTGCCATCCTTAAAACCACTTCCTTAGACTGCTTCCAGAGGGAAAAGGAATAGGTCTCATCTAATGAGGAAAGCATGAGACAGATCTGGAAGCAAAGGCCAGCGCTGCCTGTCCCCCACTGTGTGTGACCCCTCTAAAAATGTGTTCAACCAGGAAATTGGACTTTGAAGGCTGATTTGGGTGCTTCAAGTGTTTCGAATAACATAGGGTGGTCTCTAATACATATTAGTAGTGAACAGTATTTCTATTTGATTACAACCAATCATGGATTGAATGGAAACTATTGCCTTAAATTACTCTATCCTTGTTATGCTTCTTCCTAGAGCCTCCCATAAGGTCAGGGGTTCAAAACCACCAGGGGCTCCTCTGGACAAAGGCAGAGCTTTCTACTCCCATAAACCGTGAAAATTTCAGAAACTCAAAGAGGCAGTTCTACTCTGCCCTATCTGGTCCCTGTGAGTCAGCATAGACTCAATAGCAGTGACTTAGGATCTCCCAGACAAGAAAAGATAAAACTTTTAAAAATGTTTCCTGTCTCTGGAGATGTATGGGACTATTCCCTTACTCAAACTGTTAACTTTCACCCTGGTAGAAGAACCAGGCATCTTTTACTATTAATAATAATAATAGTAATGAAACCTAGAAACCATTTTCTCTCGTATATTCTCTCTTTCCTTGCAAAAGACTCAAGTTGCTACCTAACAGCTAGTATTGTTAACACGTCACTAGATGGGAAGGAGGAAAACTCAACACTCTTCAGGAAAAGTTCTCCAAGCAGTAGAATTGCTTATTATTTGAAACTATTAATTTTAAATATGTGTATGTGTTGGGTAGAAACAGTTAAACTATTTGTTGAACTGGATACACCAAACCGAACTCACTGCCCTAGAGTCAACGCTGACCCAGAGTGATCCACTGTGGGTTTCGGAGACTGGAACTATTTATTGGAATGGCAAGTACCGCCTTCCTCCCAGGGATCTGCTAGTGGTCTCAAACTGCTGGCCTTGCAGGTAACATCCCCCTTAAGGAACCACTAGGCCACCAGTGCTTTGCATCATTTTGGAAAACCCAAACCACGCTCACTGTCATCCAGTCCATGCTGACTCACAGAAATGCCCCGTGTATTTCCGAGACTGGAACTGCTGATGGAGGAGAAAGTCCAGTCTCGCCCTCTTTGAATGGACTAGAAGTACCAAATCTCACGCTGACTCTGACTCACAGCTACCCCTTAGGACAGAGTAGAACTGCCCCACATTTCCAAGGCTACAGATCTGTATGGAAGCAGCTGGCCACCTCTTTATCTTGGGAGGCAGCTGGTCGATTTGAACCATCTTTTAGCTAGCAGCCAAGCACTTACCCAGTGCACTGCTAGAACTTCTTACTCTAGCCCCAAACCCAAAGGCTGCTTAAGTTAAACATGCCCAATTCTTCAACAAGGACGCTTGGCATAGAAATCATTCCTATCTTAACCTGAAATAGACACACGTAGCCTTTTGCAAAGAGAAATAAAAAATATCCAAAGTAATAAGATGCAGTGAATTGTATAGCATATATTAAATGGCTCTGGAATACCTGAAAAGATTTAAATTTGCAGAGCAGCTTTGATTGCTACTAGGCTTATCAGAAAGAACTGTCAACTCCATGTTCCCAAATCTACTAAGTTCATCAGAATCATCATTGTCCTTCATCAAGCACAGGTGATTAATCTAAAATTTGATTTTAAAGCTTCCTATAAGATTGCTGTTTGCATTATTTTTCTCCATAGTACACTTTCCCCTGATTTTTTCTTAATATTATGTGAGTTATCATTTTAATAAATTCACACCAAAGGTATAATATTTCTGAGTTTTCAGAACTGTTAAAAGTCTGTCAAAAACCTATAGTAACATAGTTGGAGAAAATTAGAAACAGAATACGTACTGAGAGCTATCTTTTAATCTTTTAGGTAAAGTGTATTCTCTTCACAAAGAAAAGAGAAATCAATTATTCCATTGGAATGAAAATTTTCTGAAAACTGTTATAGTTGGAGAAAATTGGAAAAACAATTTATCGAGATTTGTCTTGTCTTTTAATCTTTTAGATGAAGTGTAGTCTTCATAAACAAAACAGACAATTCCATTAAAATGAAAATTTTCTCAAGACGATTGTTGTAAAAGCACAGATTAGTTTACGTCCGCATTTAGCTTATCCTACATGTTTTAAATAAAGAGTGAGAGCAAAGGTGGGGCACACATTCTATTTACCTCTTTCCAATGGGAGCCAGATAAGGAGACACCAAAGGATGGTTAACCATAAATATTTGGGGGAGGGGAGAGACATGAATAAAATAGAGCAAAAGAGTAAGATCAATAAAGAATATAATTTATTTGAATGTGCCATTTAGAGTCTAAGGATTTCTGGATATCTCAAATAGGAAATGTTACCATTTGAAATACCATGCTGACCCTTAATCTGGAGAAGTTCATGCTTCATGAGACATTTCTCTCATAGAGAAAAAGTACTCTTATGCTCTCTCTTATGTCTTTGTGGTTGTTAGAGGTTTTTGACTTGGTTCCAAACCATAGCAGTTCTGTGTATAACACAGTGAAACGGGTCCTATGCCACCTCCACAATTGTTGTGTTTGAGCTCATTATTCTATCAGTGTGTCAATCTATCTCTGAGAGAGGGTTCCCCTCCGGGTTAGGCAGGGTTCTCTAGAGAAACACAACCAGGACACTTATGATTATATAACTATATCTAGATAGGTTCATACAGCAAGGCAATGTAACAGCGAATCCATCCACATAGCAATAGAGTGGGCTAAATTCAACTCACTTTCATGGAACATGTGGCTGCAGGGTCCAACATAAAGGATGCGGACAACAGAGTCCTCCCTCAGACAAGGTAGGCAGAGTCTGCCTGCAGGCAGCAGACAGCTGGGTGGCCTAGCTTAGTGACGCACAGAAGAGAGGCAGGCCCTGATGGGATCTGGAACACAAGCAAGGCAACGGGATCCATCATCCTCAACCTAAAGCGATGTATGCACCAGCAGCTTGCCACAGGAGGTCTGGGAAGGAGCCTCAAGTGCTAGCAACAGGATCCATGGGCTATCTTATTTATTTCGGTCTTTCTCCAATCCAGCTGTGACCTGATCAAACTCTACCCACATGTTCCCATTGACCGAGTTAGCACAAGAAACCCAACTATCATATCTGGCCTCCCCCTGCCCCCTTTTTTAAACCCTCGCTCACTAACTTGACCAACTATGCTGGTGGTCTCTAGGGATTTGCACCTCTTGATAACTCTGTGTTAGTCTGGGTACATTAGAGAAGCAAATCCACAGAAACTCATATAGATAAGAGAGAGTTTTATATAAAGGATGAGTGCACATCAAGATAACATCCCAACCCAGTGCTGCCCAAGCCCACAAGTCCAACATTAACCCATATGTCTGACACCAATCCACAAAGTCCTCCTCCATCTCACAAAAGACAAGCAATGATGCTGATTGCAGGAAAAAAGCCAAGTCAGTGAGCTTGTAAGCATCTCAGTGTGGGCAGAGTCTCCACATGGCTGCTCCAGCACCCAGGGCTGCATCGGGGTAGGTCCATGCTGCTTCTCCTTGGAGATGTCTTGCAGGAAGTGAGCCTTGCCAGCTGAAGCAGGGAAGTGGCTAAGGCAGCTCCACCCTGGTCTAACCATCACAAAGCAAGAGACTCAAGAACTAGAAAGGCTAGGCTCAACCGAGCCATTTATCCCTCCGCCCTTCAATTAACCCACCTGTGTTTATTGGCCAGGTTGGCATAATAAACTTTAACTAACTCAATATACAAAGTAAACACAACAAAGACACAACATCCATCCATCTAAGGAGTATGCTGGCTATACTTCTTCACAGAGAGTTTTGGTTGTTCTTTTGGCAGCCGATGGCATTTTTTATTGGAAATACCATGGCTTTGCTTAGACTTACCTTGGTCTTCAAAGTGACAAACTTGCTCTTCAACACTGTATCGAGGTCTTGTGCAGCCGATGTTCCTACTGCAGTGTGCCCCTCTTGACCGCTCCTTCCATGAGCATTGATCACGGAGCCAAGCTCGATGAGATTCTGGACAACTAAAATCTTCTCTCTGCTTATCATGATGTTACCTATGGGTCCTGTCACGGCAATGTTTTGCTTTCTTTATACTGAGTTGCAATCTATACTGAAGGCGACAGTCCTCGATCCTCATCAAAAAGCGTCTCAAGCCCGTTTTGCTTTCAGTGGAGCAAGGTTGTTTCATCTGCACCTGGCAGGCGGTTAAAGAGCCTTTTTCCAATCCTGATACCAGGTTCTTCTTCATAGAGTCCAGCTTTGAATGAGTAGCTTAGCATAGAGATTGAACAAGAATGGCCTAAGGATCCAAGTCTGATGAACACCTTTTCTAATTTTAAACCACTGCACAATTTAAAACCTGTCCACCAGACTACATTTTTTCACATTCTATGATAACTGATACTAGTGACATGTGCAAAATGCCCATTCCAATAATCCATACCCCTACTTTGATTCTGCTTCTCCTTCTTGTTTTGAACATTATCAATTAGTCATTTTGGCTTAATTTCCTTCTTTTGAATGGAAAGCATATAGTTCCGTAGACTGGGGTTATCACACAGAAAGCAACCCCACATCTCTATTTCTAGGTCTCTCTTTCACCTCTCTTATTGCTTTTCCTAATGACCAAATCCAGTCTAATTTATTTTCCTATTGACATTACTGTCAACTCTCATCGTACAAGTTCTATTTTTACCTTCTCAATTGCACTCCCTGCTCTCTGCCTCCGGTATATACATCCCAGCAGCTCTCCTTAGAGGGTAAGCACATTTTCTTTGATCATTTGTACATGTGAGCGCTGTAACTCTGAGTCTTCCACAAATACCATGCCTCAGGTTGAAGGGCTTTGAGTAACCAAATGCAAAGGCTCTGGAATGTCATATGGAAGGCAATATAAAAAGAAAAAAAAGAAAAGATAAATTCACCACGATTGGAAATGAAAACAAGCCACCAGAGACAAGCTAAATGCATACAATAAATGGGTGATTGTGCTCTAGGGACCAGCAGAGGCACTACACCTAATAACAACACAGAACAATGACTCTATAAAAATTAAAGGAAACAAAAGGATGCATGACTCCCAGCAGTCAGCCACCTGCACGTGGCTATAAACCACCACCAACACAACCAGCACAGGTGTGCAGATAACATTTCCATGATGCCTGGGCCAGGCAAGATGCTCACTGAGATATCATTTAATTGCCATTCTCTGGTATGCCTTTCAGAGTAGCCAGCATAAGAACGAGCCTATGAATGGAAATGAAGAATAACATGATTTCTAAGAAACTTAAAGCTATCCATAAGCTATAGAGATAAAGAGGGAGCATGTACGATACAATTAAGACCCAAATCGGCTATGATGAAAGGAATAATAATAAAGAAATTCATGAGTCTGCACTGAGGGATAATTCTAATTTTGAGTCTAGTCCCCATGTATGCAAATATTTCAACTTTTAGTGCTGTGAAATGCCACCCAGAGAAATAGTGCATAACATATCCAATATTGTCCTATCGGGCTTGATGAGCTGGAACAAAAGAACATTTATGTAATGTTCATCCTAGATAAGGAACAGACTGTTTCTGCATCCCAGACTCTGAGGTGTCGCTTCCCTATCATAACTGCTCCCTTTCCCTAGTGCTACAAGTTTTTAGGATCATATAAGTAGCTTTATTAAGCTATAATTGACTGCAGACATTTAAATGGCAATTAGATAGAGTTTAACATTGATAAAACGCCCATGAAACAGATTCCACCATGAAAACATTGCACATAGGGACACCCCCCCTCCCCAGTTCCTTCTCTTTCCTTGGTAACCCCTTTCCCACCCCTTCTCTTCCATCTTGTCCCCTGGCATCAGACACTAATCTATCTGCTTCAATATTTCAGCTAGAAATTTCTGGAATCCTCTATAAATGGAGCCATACGATCGATGCTTTTGCTCCTTTACCACAATACAATCGTTTTAATATCCATTTGTGTTATTGTTTTAATGTTCATTTTCTCATTTTATTCAGTTGGATGGGCCCATACTTTGACGCATTTACCTATTAATGAGTAACTGTATTCTTGACCATTTGGGATCATTAGAAATAAAATTGCGAAAAGCTGCCATGAACATTTGTGTATAAGTCGTCCCCTCCACCCCAATGGATAGATACTTTCATTTCTCCTCTGTAAATAGTGAGGAAGCAAAATGGACAGATTGAATGATAGGATCATATAAATAGCTTTATTAAGCTATAATTGACTGCAGACACAAAGAGTTCATCAAAAAAAATACCATTTCCCCATGAATTTCCTGAACCCCTCTCATATTATAGACTTATCTCTAAGTTTTTCAGACTGTTATCCAAAGTGTTGCATCTGATTATTCTTCCAGGAATAAGTTAGTTTTTCCACATCTTTCCCCAAATTTTGGATCTAGTTTTTGAATGTAGTAATTTGGAATAACCACAGAAGAAGGACATGGTTATGGTACACAAAAGCAGCCATTGAAAACACCAATGGAGGTCTTTGAGAAATGACCAAACAAGAACAGCCCAGGACCAAATAGTTTCACAGGGCAATTCTACCAAATATTCTGAGATCTGGCACCAATGTTACACAAACTATTCCAGAACATTGAAAAGGACAGCAAACTCCCAAACTCCTTCTACTATAGAGCCAACATAACACTGATACCTAACTCAGGCAGATACACCACAAAAATAGAAAATTATAGACTAATATCCCTGAGGAACATCGGTGCTAAAATCCTCAACAATATTTTGGCCAATAGAATCCAACCTCCTAGGAAAAAGGTAGTTCACTGTGTACAAGTGGGATTCATTCCAGGGATGCAGCAATGGTCTGATATTTGAAAAGCAGTCTATGCAATCCACCATTCAACAAGGAAAAGAATAAAATCTCACGATCCTATCAACAGAGGCAGAAAACGTATTTGAAAAGATCTAAAATGCCCTTTGATAAAAACATTCAACAAAATAAGAATAGAAGGGAAATACCTCAGCATAATAAAAGCCATATATGAAAAACCCAGTGGGGAAAAACTAGAAATATTTCCACTGAAGACAGAGACCAGACAAGGATGTCCCCTATTACCACTTGCTATAGTTTATTGTACCAGCCTGGCCGATAAATACAAGTAGGATTAACTGAAGGGCAGAGGGATAAATGGCTCGGTGAGCCTCGCCTTGGTTGTTCTGTGCCTCAGTTTAAAGGGGTACACTACCTGTGGGATGCCTAGCCTGTGGACTGTGTCGCTGTAAGTTGAGGTCCCTTTAAGCCCACACGATTGGAATGTTCATCTCTGGAGCTGGGGACCGACAGTTGATGACAGTTGGGGACCTGCCTTACTGTTTGCTGCCTGGGTATATATAGCCCAGCTCTCTCTACAGAAGGGGACTGGCAACTGGCAGCTCTCAAGCCTTGAAGGACTGCTAGTGTCTCACTGCTTTATAATTTAACTGTTAATTTCTTGTATTATCTATCTGTATATAATTTAACGGTTTATTTCTTGAATTATATATCTATCTTTATAAATATATTTATATATAATTACTAGCAATATGGTTTGTCTCTCTAGAGAACCCTGTCCAATATACCACTCTTATTCAGCATGGTGCTGGAAGTTTTAACGAGAGCAATTACAGAACCGGCAAAGAAGAAATAAAACTCTCACTATTTGCTGATATGCTCTTACATGTAGAAAACCCAAAGTATCCACAAAAAGCCAATTGAAAACTATTGTGGGATTCTGCAAGGTAGCAGGATACAAAATTAACAACCAGAAATTAATTGAATTATTGTATACCAGTGAAGGGAGCTATGAAAAAGACATTAGGAAAACAATACCATTTACAACATCATACAAAAGATGGAATCCTTGGGAATAAATCTAACTAGAGAAACAAAAGGACTATATAGAGGGAACTACAAAACATTACTACAAGAAACCAAAAAAGACTTATATAAATGGAAGACTATCTCGTGCTAATGGATAGGCAGACTTAATATTGTGAAAATGTTAATATTACATAAAACAATCTACAGATACAACACAATTCCAATTCCAATCCCAAATACATTCTTTAAAGAAGTGAAAAAGCCAAATTTCCCATTTCATATAGGTGGGCAAAAGACCCAGGATAAGCAAAGAACTTCTTATAAAGAAGACCGAAGTAGGAAGCATCACACTGCCTGACCTACAAACCTACTACAGAGCCACAGGAGTCAAAACAGACTGGTATTGGTACAACAATATATACAGAAAAGTCAGATATACATGCATCAGCCTACAGGCAACTAATGTTCAATAAACAATCTGATGGGACAAAGAGAGTCTCTTCACCAAACTAGATTTCCCTATGCAAGAGAATGGAACAAGACCCATAACCCTCCCCTGCACAACAACAAATTCAAGATGGATCAAAGACCTAAAAGTAAGCCCCACAGCCATCAGGATCATCAATGAGAAAATCTGAACAAATTTAAGGGCCCTATTGCCGGGCATACATAGATGACCAAGTATACTAAAGGGCGCCCACAGTGGAGAATAAAATAGATGATTAGGATGTGTTGAAATTGCATCACGTACCAACATCAAAAGACTTCTTCAAAAGAATAAAGCAAGAGCACACACATTTGGAAAGATTTCTTACCCAATGACACATTGGACAAGAGTTTAATTACCAAAATCTACAAAACTCTGCGACAACTCAATACGTAAATTACAAATGACCCAATGAAGAATAGGGGGAAAGATATGAACAGATAGTTCATGAAAAAATGGTCATGATGACTAGCCAGCCAGAGATTCAAATCAAAACCACAATGAGACCTTATGGCCGCAATGCCCATCCGATTCAAAAGAAGCAGAAAATAGCAAATGCAGGAGATACTGTGGGGAGAATAGAACTCATATACACTGTTGATGGACTTGTAAATACACATCACCACTGCAGAAAAACAATACGGTGATACTTAAAGCAACTGAGAACTGAAATTCCATACTTTCCAGCAATACCACTATTAGATATGTACCCCCAAAGAAATGAGATATAAAATGAGTGCATGTATGTTTTCTCATGTTTATAGCCGCACAGTTCACAACAGCAAGAAACTAGAAGACCCCCAGATGTCCAAGAGTGGAAGAATGGATAAAGACACCATGGGGCCTACACAATGGACTACTTACTATGCATCCCTAATAACAGGGATGAAAACGTGAAACATCGCATGGCATGGAAGGACCTGGAAGCCATCATGTTGCGTGAAGTTAGTCAATCACAAAAGGGCAACTATTGTATGGGTCCACTGCTATGAGGAGAAATACCAATTGAACAAATCTTAGAGACCAATTTCCAAACAAAGGGATAGAACATTTATTTGCTGGCCATGAATCATACAGCACCTCCTTATGTCCATTACATAAGAATCACCTCCACATAGGAGACCTCACATTGGCTGGAATCAATCCTTCAAAAAGGAGGGAAAGGGAGAAGGACATCTACTTGATGCTCTAGGACACTGAGTCCAGGCTGGGACAATTCCACAGGCTCTCCACAGGAAGGAGAGGAGACCCTAAATGGAAAACCAAGTTCAGATCAGGGCAAGGGGCATCTGCATGTCAGAGGAGGCACTGATGTTTCTGTTAATGGGCACGGTCGTTAAAGGGGGAGGAGCAACCTTACATAAGGATGGGATGCTAAACAATAACTGTAGGGAAATCTATGGGGTCCCCAAAAAAGCCCCTTTTATATGTTCCTGGGTACACACTTTGAATATATTTCTTTCCAACCCTCAGTGAACCATACCACAGAGTAAGCACTATGATGACCTTAGATGGTGGCCTTACAGGCAAGGTAGCATCCCTCAGTGGCCACACCAGAAGGACGCAACATGGAAACCTGACTGAATGAACTGAGCCTACTTCAAAACCTCCTGTCCCCTTGCACTTAGGACTGAAATACTGGGAAAGGAAGCAAAGAGAGTCACCCCCAAACTTTGGAAATGGCAGTTATTGGATCTTGGGAAAGATCCCTGGCTTAGTGGGTGTCCAATGAAAGGGGGCCCAGAATCACTATATCTCTAGTACCTCAATGCACCCCTTGTGTTAATATGACAGGTATTCATCTGAGAGGCAAGGATTGCCCTTGTAAGAAATCAATGCTCTATGTAAAAAGAGCTCAATCAATTGAGAAACCAGTCTATCGATCAACAACTCATGGATTGCAGCTCTCAATGGACTTTACTTGCGTAAACTCCTCATATCAAGTGTACCTTAAATTGTAAGCCATTAGATAAATTATTGATATTATCAATGCAGTCACCTCACACCCCAGGGAGATGATTGACCGTGTTTTCTTTTTTTGTTTGATTTTGTTTGATTGCTTGGGGGTTTCATTGTTGTTGACAGTGGTGGTGGGTTTTGTTTTTGTCATAATGTGTCTGCCAGAGTAAACCAGTCACTCATAACCCATGGACAAGCAAATGGATTCTTAGCTTCCACTTCTAGCCTCAATCCAAGAATAAATTAGTTCTCCTAACATGGCCCCGCTTGATACTAGCCTTCATGAAGAGGTCACTGAAGATAAGGGTGCTGCAGCAAAGTGTGGAGAAGAAAGCAGATGATGCCCAGCTATCAATTGGAATAGTGTCTGGAGTCTTAAAGATTTGTATTCAAATAAGCTGACATCTAAGTGAGGTGTCAACTAAATCCACATCAAAGAAGCACACCCACCTGTATGATCCTAAGATGATGATAACCAAATCTAAATATGATGAAGTGAAATGTGTCAGATTACATTGTCAACGTTCAATTTGTAGAAAGCTATGGAGGACAGTGAGAGCCCAAAATCCATCTACAGAGTATCTAGTCAGATTAAACTCCTGGAAGATTCCCTTCTATCCACAGGCAAGGCAGTCAAACAGCTTTACTTTGAGACAGAGTTGATTGTAAACCAGATTATGGGGGATATAGTATGATACTTGGTCGGTTGACTTCCCTTTCGACCCATCCTGAATTTGCTCTAGGCTCAAATATTTCTCATTTTTCCAGAATTGCATCTCTAGCTTTTAAAAATATTGTTTGGTGGTCTTTTCATCCCTAATCCTTGTTTTTATCTTTATATTATTTTTTCTTCTTTATGGTTAATTTTATTTTAAATTGTTGTTATTTGATTTCCCAGTTTATGAAGCCCAGAAGGAGTGGGTACATAAAGATAACTGAAGCAATGGATTATAGGAGATGGGAGTGAGGAGGGTGCAATAACTGGATTATAGGAGATGGGAGTGAGGAGGGTGCAATAACTGGATTATAGGAGATGGGAGTGAGCAGGGTGGGGGAACTGGGGATAAACAATGAATGTGGGAGGGGGAGGAAGGACTAGAATGGATTGTGATGATATATCTACAACTCTTTTTAAAAGCAATTTAACTATGGAAGCGGATGATATGTGAATATTATATCCAGAAAACTACTAAAACAAAACAAAAGAAAAGAAACCAAACTAGACTAATAGCTACCATATGAAAGAGGAAGAAATGGGATAATTTGGAAAAGGATGTCAATAATGGTTGTACAACACAAAAAGTACAATAAGTGGTGCTGAATTTTACATGTAGACGTTGAATTGGAGAATGGTTTGCTTTGTATATTTTGCCACAATTTAAAAAATCAATAATTCCACAAATAACAAAGAGTACAAGGGAGAAGAAAATGTTCTAATGACTGTGCAACTCTTCTTGATATGACTGAAATACTGAATTGTATTATATATTGATGAAGTGCCAAAAGAAGTGTTAAAAAGTAAATTCAATAACTAAAAAATTACTAGCAAAAAAAAGCTCTATGTGAGTACATTTCTACTTTCACATAAATGGGGTACCGTGGGTTAAAGTCAATAGCAATTAGTTTCAGACACATACACATTCATGTATTATATAATATATATATATATATAAAACAAGGTCATAAACACATTCACAGAATATATTTATACATAAAATTATAAAAAGTATGTTAGACACATACACAAGGGCTTGGTGTACTAGACATTCAATAGTGAAAAGAATTGTGATGCTTTCTTCTTTTTTTCCTGGGGTTTAAAATCTAGTGTAAAAGCAAAGAAGTGTAAGTAGGAGAATTAAATATGTATGTGACATTTAAAAAATTAAGACTCTATTTGGGACATTAAATATATATGTGATTTAACATATATTTATGAGTGCAAATATATATTATGTAATCATGTACATATATAACAAAAGGTAACATAATATCGTCTGAGTGAAAATAAAGTAGTAAACCCATAGAAAAGTGTGGTTTTTAATGCAATTAGATCGATTATAAAATGGTGGAAGTGAGGATAATAGATTAGGAAATTTTATTCTTTGTTTCCATTCCGCCCGCTGTCAACCCAGTGGAAATATGTGTTCCTCCCTCATACAATGCCTAGGAAACTATTCTGTTTCAATATCCTGAGTGTCCAATTGCCTGTCATTATTAACAAGATAAAGGTTACAGATTCTTGGAAACAGTGAAATGTAATGTTTCACCATGGAACAAATTTCTGGTGGGAGTTTTCCACCAGATGTTGTCAAATGTCTATCGATGCTTCATAATATTTGAGAAAATATGAAAATCTTAATAAAAATTAAAATTCAACTGTTCAAATTAACATCAAGCTTCCATATCCATCGAGAAACAATTATACTGATCACAATGCCCAATAATTTACCTGAGGACAAATATTGGTTTAATTAAAAACAATAGTTTGGATTTCTGGGATATTTAGGATGTTACAATATGTTAAAGGTAATGCTAATGAACTGCATTTGAAGGTATATCATCAATGGATATATTTTAACCCCACCTACATGTGTCTGTAACCGTAAACTTTGAAGTTTAAAATGCTCCATCTAAAAAGTAGAGAGGGGAACATGTAAGAATGAGGAGAAGTAGAAATTGAGGATATACTCACAAGATGAAAAGCTCTTTCTCCATATCAAAATTAGTATTTAGTTTATTTTCCTAGTGTGAAAATCACAGCTTGTTATATCCCGTAAAATTAAACATGTCATATCCATGAATTGATCTTTGGTAAGAGATCATCTGAAACCAGAGTTATTTTTAAAAGGAACAAAGATAAAAATCTAGAGAAAATAACTTGTAAGATAGGCAGTTTGGAAGGTCCAGTCCCTGGCCTTTACCATGTTCATCATGGACAAAAACAAGGAAGTGTTTGCAAGACTGCATGAGAAAACTAAGAATATACACTATAGTCCGTGCTGGGTACCTTTGCTATTTAATGAATACTTGCTCCATATCTTGTTACCATAAACTCTTTGAATCTAGTTTACAAGAGGTTCTCTTGAGACATCTGGATTGTAATAATAATTTTCAACTCCTGTGAAGTATAATCCTTTCTTTAGGACTGATGCTGTTCTGTCACTTAGCTAGTATAAAAATGTCTTGAATTCACCTAGTCAAGAGACATCAACAGACATTAATCTTCCTGTCTCGGGTCATGACTGGCTGTCATAAAAATTATACTCTGGCAGATTTTCCTCTTACAAACAGAGAATGTGAACGTGTTATCTAGCTTGGTAACCCATTTCAATGCTATCTCCCCTATTTTGATGGCAACGCACAACAAAAACAATGCATTCTTTTTATCTATTGACTTAAACAATTTATGCTCCAGAATGATACTCCCCAAGAAAATATGTTGGGCAATGACTAAAATGTAGAAAAATTGGTCCTTTTGGAATGGAATCTAATTGGGTAAGGTTCCATTATAGTCTATTTTACTTTGAAAAGCCTGAAATAAGATATTGATAATGAAAAGAAATCGAGCATTTTAACGGCATCGTATTTCTGACAGTGTTTTGATAAGAATCACCAAAAGCCCTGCTTCGAGACTCCAGGCTCTCATTCCAGATGCTGGGGGGAGGGCCTGCTGGGACAGCTGGGTGTTTCCCCAAGGCTGCCCTGGGATGGAGAGAGTAACCTCATCTAGAACCAGCTATATTCCATGATCTATCGATGTAGAGCTATCAATAGAGCTGGCTTGATGGCATAGCAAAACATACACATAAGCAACCATTTGTACATGTACAATTCACTGGTATGGATTACATTCTTCAAGGTGTATACCCATCCTCATCTTCCCTTAAGAAAGGATTTCGCCTCCATCATCATGAACTCTCTGCCCTTTAAATCCCTTCTTTCGTGTGTTGTGAAGCTGTTGTCAGTTTGGTAACAATTTAGAAGAGCACACTACTCACCGCAAGCATTCTTTACTAATTAAGCTAAACTATTATTGGGTGTAGAAATTATATGATTATCTCAGGATGATCATCTGGTCACTGTGACTCCAGAGTCTTGCTTCTATATTAAATTCAAATTCTATTCCGTATTTTCTTCCTTTTGATCAGGCATTTCTTGTAGAGGATCTTCGACTATAATGGTGGCCATGCCCCAGTTATTCTGGTTTCGTGGGAAAAGGGCCCATTGTTCATAGAGAAGATTAACCAGGCATTCCATCCTCTTTTGGTTTCTGACTCTGTTGCGTTTTCAGTAAACTCATGTATGTTGGGCGGTTGCTTACAATCTCTTAAGCCCCTGATACTTCACTATGAAATAGGGCCAAGGATAGATGCACTCAAGCACAAGCTCCACTGCCCACTCGGGAACAGGCTTAAATGTCTATGGTCCTGCAACTCTGTTCAGTCTCTAGCTGCCTAATCACTCTTCCCTCCCTTCATAAATCTTTGCATACATAACTTCATCACACTTCCTGTTTATTTGGAATCCTGGCCTCTAATACACAGGCTATAGGAAACAGGCAGCAAGTCATCATGAACCAAGTTGGCCTGCTATGAACTGCATCCTAGACAACAACGTTAAATGTACTACCAGAAGAAAACAAAAACAAGAATTCAAAGTGGTGAGATGTGTTGACTCTTAGGACCAGGTTCTGTCCAAGGTCAGAGGCAGTGCTGAAGAATCTCAAAGAACTAAAGGCCTTCAACCATTCCAGAAAGCCTTCTTCTGACCCAGAGAAATGGCCTTGACGTCTGGGGTCAGGAGGCCCCTCCTTAAAACATTCTTTCAACTCACTACCTTCCATCAAGTCAATGCTAACTCAGAGTGACCCACTGTGAGTTTTCAGAGATGTAACTATTTGGGGGAATAGAAAGCCCAGTCTTTTCCCCAAGCAGCTGCTGGTGGTTTTGAACTTCCAACCATGAAGATTGCAGTCCAACACATAACCACCACACCACCAGGACTCCATAGCCATGAGGCTGCATTTAGCATGTTTTGCAAGACTAGGCTAGGCAAACTTGGGAAGCATAATACATGGACCATTAGCAGAGCGGAAGTATGGCAAGATGAACTCCATCTTTTTCTAGATCTCTCCGCCATATGCAAGGTGAGAGGCTAGAGTCAGCTTGTATCACTTTAAGGATATTCCAGCATCTCTGCTCTAATTTCAAAAATATGAATACAATTAGGCTTGATTTCTTTCTCACTCAGCCTGCTCTCCCTAAAAGGGGCAATGTAGTAAGAACAAAAGGAGCATAAAATAAAATTACTGCAAAGAAAAATGCAGAAAAGATTTAGCTTTGATAAGTACCATCCATCTGACAGAGCAGAAACTATATTCAGGTGTCCCGAACCCTCTTCTTACTCAAATCCACCTCCAGGATTTGAACTTGCATGACCAAAAGTTCCATTGGGGTGCTTTTTCTATAATAAAGAAGTGAGCCGCCCCTAAATGAGTCCAACTTTCTGTTTCTTAAGAGGTGAACAGTATTGACAGATTTAATATGCTATTATTATTATATTAATATTCTAATATTAATAATCGATGCATCTGAATTATGATCTTCCATCACAAAGAATATCGAAAGCAGGATCAAGTGCCAGAAGACCCATCCAGTGGCCCCTGAAACAAGTGCAGCCAGAATGCTATGTAGAAGCCAGAGTGACTTGGCCTCACATACTTTGTGAGTGTTATCAGGTGAGACCAATTCCAAGAAAGGACATTGGTAAAGTAGAGGAGCAACAATAAAAGGGAAGACTTGTTTTGAAACAGTGGCTTCAACCATGGCTCCCACATAGCAACCATTGTAAGAATGGCCTCAGACACGCATTTCATTGTCTTGTACCAAAAGTCGCTGTGAGTGGAACCCACTGAGCGGTACCTAACAACAACAACAACAACATGAAGCATTTTGTAATTTATCAGAGTCGATGTTTACTCTTTTTCTGAAGTATTCTAATAAATGCAAAAATTGTATATATATATGCACATTTTATATTATTAGAAAGATCGTTTTTTATTCACTGTGTATATTTCTCATAGCAAATGAAGAAGCTCAAGAACCTCTTTTGATGAAGCTGGAGCTACATTAATTAATCTTAGCTCCTCTATCCGCAAGGCTTATAATTCTGGCTATTCCAAATTGTTTACTACTCATAATGTGATAGCTCTAAAGACAAGAACCTTATTGTGCTTTTGTGAAAGACTGGCACTTGGCTACTGTAAGGATTGCCACATTGGAAACTCCTATGGGGCAATTCTATTTTGTCCTATGCAGAACTGTGAGTCAGAATGACCCCAGGACACCCCAAAACAGCAATGGGTATAACCATCCACGAGACCCAGAGGCTGCTCTCACAGCCAGTGGGTGCATGGCAGCAATCTGGAGAAGCCGACCTTTTTCATAGACCCGAGACAGAGCTGAAACAGAAACAAGGAATTAGGATCCCACATCCTCTTCTCTGTTCACTCGATAATGTTCTCTTTCTATTTGCTTGAAGTTACAGCTAATGATTTTAGAAAGCACTTCTTAAGAAACTTTCCAAGCCCTTAATCAGCAGTTTATAAACCCTCAATTCCAACCCCCCCTTTTTTTCCCCAGTAAGGAGATATCAGCTTCATACAAGGATTGCTAATCTTACTTTTAGGGGGGGAAAATGCAAAGGTTAGCATTTCTTTAATCTCTTCTGTCTTTTTAGTACATGCTTCTGAATCTTAGAAGGAAAGAAACATCCAGTGATTATTTGGTAAAAAAAAAAAAATGACCTCAAAAATCTGCACCGAAATGTATGAAAGGCAATACATCATCTTATGTGTTATTATTTTCTAAGGGGTGATGACAGGGCTTAAAATGCAAAAGAATACGCTTGCCTGGAAAAGCTACCTATTTTAAAAAAAATCAGACTTTAAGTGATCTCCTGGGTCCTACCATGTTACTCAGGACTGTCAACACAGAGAAACGAGCCACCCCAGTTACTGAAATATTGAGCAATGGCCCAGACAGTGCCAAATTCATGTCCCCTACTGTGAACCAGACCTCCTTTCCCCATTCCCTGGCCCAGTTATGCAGCGATCACTGTCCCTGTGCCAAGTATGGGAAACCGAGGTGCCAGATCTACCATATCCCTGGATACTTTCCTCTCTACTCCTTCAAGTTAATCAACATATAATTCCTCATGATGATAAGATAATACTCCACAGCCTCTTGCAGAAGTGTCTTTCAAAGCCTTCAGGTTCTTCAGCCATTTGGGGACAGTGATATGTATTCTACAGGCGGTTCCAAAGTCAACATCGCAGAACTTTATACTTGGCAGTGACTACAAACAATTTCCATTTTGTTAGGAAAAGTAGAATACAGGAAGTGGCAGCCTTCTTCTGGGGGAGCCGGGGTTGAAAGGCAAATCCAATCTATTGTCATGGAACGCATGCGTTCTCTCACCACGCCTCTGTCTGTTGGTCCTCCTGCAATGGCTGTGATGCTGAAAGCTCTGTCAGGGGGATTTTCAAATGCCAGTAGGTTCACACATGAACATGTCTGCACGGAGCGTCTAGACTTCGGCTAGAAAGAGAGAGCGGGCAATCGACTTCTAAAAATAAGAGTTGGTCAACTAAGATCTTATGAAAAACTTTAGAACATTGTCTGATGCAGGGCTGAAATATGAGACTCTCAGGTTGAAAGACACCCCAAAAAAAGACCAGCCGGATGGGGTTGTCTTTTCAAAGTAAAATCAGTGGTAACAACTTGGGTGATGTAAAGTTTTATAGATCTAATTTTTCGCTTTGTAGTGATTGAAATAAGAAGCAACAGCTGCCATTAAACGTCAATAATCAGAGTGTGGAATGTATAAAGTATGAATGTACAAAAATTATAAATCATCAAAATGAAGCAATGCACAAAGATGAATGAGCTGAAATAGGTGTTGGGCATTTTGAACCTGACAATCATATGGTTTATTCTGCCAGAAATGACACATTGAAGGGGAATAGCTTTTCATTCATCGTTAAAAAACATTTCAAGACATCTTGAATTACAAATATGTTAGTGATAATACACATCCATCTACCAGAAAGATCAGGCAATACTCTTGTTCAAAGTTATTCAGCAGCTGGTTATACCAATGATGAAGAAACTGAAGATGTTTTATCAACTTCTAAAGTCTGAACTTGATTAAACATGTAGTTA
The DNA here is from genome assembly GCF_050624435.1 of Tenrec ecaudatus. Classification (NCBI taxonomy): domain Eukaryota; kingdom Metazoa; phylum Chordata; class Mammalia; order Afrosoricida; family Tenrecidae; genus Tenrec; species Tenrec ecaudatus. Next base: position 148,699,582 of record NC_134539.1, on the reverse strand, counting down.
AATGCACTAATAAATATTGATGATTTGCATTAGAAAGTTGGAAGCAGAAAGGAAGGATCAGGAGTTGGAAATAAGGCCTTGGTGGTAGAAATGCCAACCAAAGGAGCATGGTAGAATTTTGTAAGACTAGTAACTTATTCGTTGAAAATAACTTTTTTGGACTCCACGAACAGGGACTATGGTAGTGAACCTCACTGACAGAGATACTATGGCATCGAATGGACTTCATTTTTAGAAAGCAGCCATGTAGAAGCACCATATCCTTCAGAAGAAGGGGAAGGGCTGACTGACAAACTAATGGCTAATCACAGGTTCGTGGGAATTGGGCCAGTGTGTACACAGGTCCAGGAGTGGTCTTGCCCAATTTTAAGAGATCTAAGAGCTCATAGCAAATTCTGAAGAATGGTACTCTGAATTTTATGGTGGTGCAAATGGGAGATGTTCTTTAAGAATAGTAATAAGAGAGCAATTGGAGGGTCATGCTTACACACACACACACACACACACACACACATCTAAGATACATTTCCAGTTTCAACTGTTCTACTCTCTGTCTGAGCTCTTCCAATAGAAAGCATGCCTCCTCCTAACCCACAGAGTCAGCATAAATGCTAAGACACATGCTTTGCCAGTTTAGCAGGTAACTCCACACTTTCATCCTCGGGTCTCTACAGTGGCAAACATAACCCACTTCACCACCTGCTCTCTTGTCATTGTTGCCACCTCCTTTCACATGCAGGAGCGGGTGTCCCAATCCTTGATTTTATAGAGGACCTGCTTTCAATAATTTCTTTTCAATTTAAGCCTTTGTTGTATTTTAAAATGTGCCATTTAGGAGAGATTTAAATATGCATTTAAATACACTCCCTGATCATTCCTAGTTTGTAAAATAATTTGAATAACAGTCAAGGCTTCCTTCTTTAGCCTATAAACTACAAAAATATTCTTGTTCATTAGCCAATTTCCATGTTTAATGTTCAATTATTTTTCTTGTTATCACTCATTTTCAATATTAAATTTCCAGCCATAGAATTATGGTATTAATATATATATATATATATATATATATATATATATATATAATGGCTCTAGTAATTTTTCGGGGTATCCTAGTATCATAGTGCTACTGTGTTGGGGTGCAAAACCAACCTTGGGAGAAAGACGGGGCTTTTTACTGCTGTACAGTTTCAATCACAGGACCCCAAAGGGCAGTTCTACTCTGTCTATAGGGTCATACAAGCGGCTTTGACTCATTGGCAGTGAGTGAGTAAATTATTCACTGTTTCATGAGGAACTAATTGCATTTATTCTTTTCTTGATAGCACACAATAGTCTTATGTATAGTATAGTCATATCAAATATCCTATTTCAAAAGACTGAAAAGTCCATTTTTACTGTATCTGAATTTATACATCACCTTGGTCAATATTTTGTTTCTAAACTATGGAGTGAAATGCATTTGAGTTGTGATGCTGGAGAAGAATATTGAAAGTATCATGGACTGCTAAAAGAAAAAAACGGTCAGTGTGCTTCTTAGAGGCAAAGATGGCAAGACTTTGTCTTACTTTCTTCGGACATATTGTTGGGAGAGACCAATGCATGGAGAAAGACATCACGTTTGGTAGAGTGGAGGGGAGGTGAAAAAGAGGAAGGCCCTCGATGAGATGGATTGACGCAACATAAGCCGGATGGACACGTTGGCTGCATCAATGGGCTCGGGCAAAGGAACAATTGTGAGGATAGCACAGGATCGTGCAGCGTCTCTTTATTCTGCACAGGGTCGCAGTGGGTCGAAGCCAACTTGATGGCAACTAACAATAATAACAAAAAACGAATTTATACTAGTCTTTTCTTGTTCTCTTGCTACCATATACATAAAGTCCCGAGTTATGCATTGGCTTGCTAGCTGCAAACCCAATAGTTCAAATCCACTCTAGCAGAGAAACATGAGATTATCCCGTCCTCTAACAATTTACATCGACAGAAAGCGGTGCTGTCTGTCCTACAAAGTTGCTATGAGTCAAAATTGACTCGACGGCAGTTGGTGTTGGTACATAGAGAGAGAGACTCGCACCAGGTTCCTTCAGGTTATTGTCTAGACCACAAAGTACCTGGGATCAGGTGTCTGTTTAGGTGATCTTTCATTATTCACAATGGCCATCGGCTGTGGATTCTGCGCCAAATTTAAGAAATGTACTTAATGGTTGTGGTAGTTGCATAATCTGTTGTTGATTTGAGATGTAAGAGTGAAGGGTGGAGTCTAGGCTGTCAATCAGGTTGCAGCTTGATGACCTCATTTGGAGGCACTAAGGAGATAAATAGCTCGCTGATGGCAGGAGGCAGACTCACTCCCTGTGTGACATGCTTGCTGACAAGACACATGGAGCTACGCTAGAGTCCTGGAGGTGAAGGAACCACATGGAGACCCTTGCCAGTTCTGACATGCCTCTACCACTGGATCCGCAATACTTTCCACCCACTTGCCTGTGATCTTCCTGCATCTGGCATTATTGCATGTGTTGCATGACTCAGAAGAGGAATTTATAGATTGGTATCAGACCTATGGGCTAATATCAGGCTTATGGACTTGATCTGGACTGGGCTGGGATGTTTTCTCGATATTCAATTGCTCTTGTATATAAGGCTCTTTCTTATACACATGTCTATGAATTTGTTTCTCTAGTCAGCCCAGACTAACACAATGGTATTGTCGGGGGGAGGGAGTGGGTTGGGGGGGTGCAGGAGAGCATTCCATGTTTGAGAGCTGGGGAAAGATATCGATCAGGCTTGTGAACTTGTGAATTTAATAAAAGTTACAACATTTTAAGAGAAAAATTTTCCCATATGGTCAAAGATATTCTCTGACAGCTTGGTGTGCATCCAATACCCTACATTGTTGTTGTTAGGTACCTTCCTGTGGGTTCCAACTCAGAGCAACATGGCAGTGGCCCTGTGTCCAACAGAATGAAGCAGCCCCCTGTGCCATCCTCACAATTGTTTGTATGTTGGAGCCCACGATTTTAGCCACTGTGTTAAGCCATCTTCTTGGGGCCTTCCTCTTCTCTCTTCCCTTCTTCTTCACCAAGCATGATGTCCTTCTTCAGAGACTGGTCTCTCCTGACAACATGTCCAAAGTACATGACACCAAGTCTTGCCATCCTTACATCTAAGGAGCATGCTTGTTGTAAGTTTTGGCAGCCCATGGTACTTTCAATGTTCCTTGTTAGCACCATCTTTCGAGTGCATTGATTCTTTTTTAGTCTTTTGTATTCAATATCCAATTTTCACATGCATGTGAGGCGACTGAGAATACCATGGTTTGGGTCGGCCTTAAAGTAACATCCTTGTTTTTGAACGCATTCAATACATTTTAGGTTTTCAAAATAGGGAGCCATGTTGGTGAATTCAATAGCAACAGAATATTTCTAAATTCAAAATTATGTAAGCTATGATTGAAAATCATCTCAATGTAAGAGAGCCACCTCTCTTTAACATTGGGCATTCCATTACTGAATAATTCCTAAATGAAGAAAAGGAGTTTCCTTTTTCTTTTCTCTTTGACTATAATGGTCCTTTATATTTTTGTTTTTATCTAAGAGATGGTAATAGACAAAAAATAAAAGGTAGATGAATCAAATTAAAATACAGAAGAAAGAAACTAAGAACACTACAGATGCAACTTATATTCAGTATGACCAGGAGACTTTTGAGACCTATTCAAAAGCGGACTCATTCTACAGGATAAGCATACAGAATTGTAAAAGTGTGTTGGAAACTACCAGAAACCATCATTACTACAATCTTAGTACTCAAAGGAAACAGTTTAACACTGTACTAAATTAGATGACCCATCCTCGAATTAAAAAAATAAAACAAACATAATACATTAAAATGCCTACCATTCAGGAGTCATCTGTTAATACAGTTTTGTCCTCCATGGTATCTACCATTGAAGATACACAGGCCCTATTACGGCAACTAAGGAATGGGAAAATTTTGCTTTTGGCTTGAATCTTTGAAGAAAGCTTTGTTGAGGCCTTATATGGACTTTCAGAGATGATAGGTCTTGCAATACTCTTGGTGGAGAAAAGTGACAAGGAAGTCTTGGAAAGTGACAGGTCAGGGAAGCAAAGAATAAGTGAGCAAAACAAAAAAATCGCAGGAATTCTAAGAAAGCCTGCTCTACTTGAGAAGATATTAAACCAGAATTTAATACTTGGCTTATGTCACAACCTGTTCACGATAAGAGGAAATCTTTTAAAAATTAAATCTTCTAAGCATGGGCCTTGCAGATGTGGAAAAAATGTAACAGGAAGATATTTCCAATTCCCTCTTGGCTCGACTTACATACTTGTCGCCAATATAAGAGAGGAAGGGGGATGGCGGGGGGAGGGGGGTGGAAGGAAAGAAGTCTTGTTTCCTCATGACTTAGAGTGAAAACATTTGTCCTCAGGCTCCCTCTTCCAACAAGGGGTGACCCAGGAATACAAACGGTACATCCTGGCATCACAGTTCCTGCTGGACTCTGGTGCGTGTATAAAATGAAAAATGAAGTCTGCAGCCTAGTGACTAATGTTTATAAGGATCTGGAAGCTACGGCCCCATTTGAGTTACTCTTAAAATGACCATCAATCTCTCCTCAGGCTTCTGACCCAGACAACTGTCCGGATGACGAGAACTCACTTTCTTACCAGTTAACACCGAGCACAATTGCATTCTAACTCACACTATCGTAAATGCAAGCAGAACAAGGTAATTACGGTAATTTAGACTAAGGTCCACTGTGTATGGCTATCCACCGGCAGTGGAAAGTGAGCTATGGACTTGACTTTAAAGGACCTCTTTTTATAGATACGAAACGAGTCAAGAAAGACTAACACCAGGCAATCCAGGAGGGAAAACAAGGAAAGTGGCTCTCCTGGAAAATGTAACACCTGGGAAATAGATCCTATTAAATAAAAGCCACAATTTATAAGCGAAATAAAACCTAACCGACGTTAGAGTGATTTCAGTCGGAGAGAACCGTCCCATGTTGACTTTGTACAATTCTGAGTGTAGGAAATCTTAGGAAAGAGAGGTTGGGAGGAAAGGGGATCATAATTCTTCACGCTAATTCAGCATAAAGCAGAGTAATGTTCAATAGCAGCTCCCTCAAACAGCTTGATATTTGAAATATGAATTAAGCTGTCACTTTTTTCAAGTTGATCTATCCAGCTTCTCTAATTAAGTATTTTAAATGATTACCTGGGGATGGATTAATAAAATTCAAGAAATATTCAGTAGAACTTACTATGGATAAAGTGTGTGTGTGTGTGTGTGTGTGTGTGTGTGAGAGAGAGAGAGAGAGAGAGAGAGAGAGAGAGAGAGAGAGAGAGAGAGAGAGAGAGTGTTGTGTGTTTAAAAACTGATGCAGGAGACAGGCATTTGGCGGTTAATGTCAAGTTCAGTGGTTCGAACTGGCCAGCCATTTTCCTGGAGAAAGATGAAGCTGTCTGTTTCTGTAAAGACTGAGTCTTTCATCCTCTAGAGCAGCGGTTCTCAACCTGTGGGTCCCGACCCCATTGGGAGTTGAACGTCCTTTTCACTGGGGTCGCCCTATATGTAACAGTAGCAAAATGACAGTGATGAAGTAGCAACTAAAATAATTTTATGGTTGGGGGGTCACCACAACATAAGGAACTGTATGAAAGGGTCATGGCATTAGGAAGGTTGAGAACCACTGCTCTAAGGAACAGTTCTATTCTGTGCTAGAGGGTCTTAATGACCCAAAATCATCTTGATGGCAATTCAATTGGTCCAGGTGCCTATTGAAGGAGTCCTGGTGGCCCTGTGAGTTGACCATTGGGCATTTAATTTTCAGGTTGGAGGCTCTCTATAAGTTGGAGTCTCCTGGACAGCAGTGGGGGTGTATATTTATAAATTATCTGTGATAACTATATATACTAGGACTTGAATTCCCCTAGCCATTATCACATCATTACATTTGATTTTCATGATTCTTTTTTCAAGTAAGCAAGTTGGTTCTTTTCTCCAGTTGTAGATGTTCATCAGGAATCATTGGGTGTGAGTTTCCAAATCAACTTTAGTAATTTAAGAGGAGGGCATGGTTAAGACTACAGCAGTATCTCAGAGAACCAAAGACATGGCACAGTGTGGAATGTGTGTACAATGACTCAAAGGCAAAACTCAATAAAAAAGGAAGCATTAAGGACCCCATGGAAGAGATTGTCATTGGTCTAGGCTGCTCCTTCCTTCAGCCCTCTCCACTGACTGGCATTCCTTCCTGCTCCGTGACTGGGCAAAGGATGGATACGCCAGATCCAGTTTCACGATTTGAAAAGAAAGATCTAACCGATCACTTTGCACCGGTGTTTCCCATCCCCACAACCATTCCTCTGCCTGAGTCTATTGCAACAGCCATTGTGTCACTCCATCATTGCAAGGACCGTCCTCGTTCTCTGTGCCCCTCCACATTCCAAGCATGGCACGCTTCTCCAGGCCCTGATCTCTCCTGACCACATGTCCAAAGTAGGTTCAGATAAAATCTTGACAGTCTTGTCTCTGGCTGTCCTTCTTGCAAGAGAGATGTATTTGTTCTTTTGGCAGTCCGAGGTACTTGTAACAGTCTTCGCTATTTCAGAATCTCAGAATTCAAATGCATCATTTCTTCCGCCCTCCTTATTCAATGTCAACCATTCACATGCATTAAGAGGCAATGAAAAATTACCACAGCTTGGGTCAGGCCCACCTTACTGCTCAAAGTACCATTCTTGCTTTTCAATATGAAAGAGGTCTTGTGCATTGGATTGATTTATTTACCTCATGCAATTTGTCTTTGGATCTCTTGACTGCTGCTTCCCTGAGCTTTGATTTTGTGACTGTGGATTGAAGCAAGAGAGAACCCTGGACAATTTCACATGTTTCTCCGTTTATTATGACTGTCTCCACCTATCCATTTATTATATATATATTTAGGATCCGTTTATTTCTATTGAAGAGCAGATGTTGGGAAGGGGTTCAGAGATTCTAATTCATCACGTGGTTCCACATTGCTCCCAGCAACCCTGCTTCTGCCCACAGCGAGGATTTAAGATTGAACATGGAGGGAGGGACACGGAGTAGCATTGCTAACCATCCAGATCTCAGAAGATAATTGTGAAGCTCATCCTGCCAATGAGTACGGACTTTGGAAATGACATAGCAAGCAGGAGATCATTCATTTGGAAAGTTCTCTCTCCACCTTTTCCTCTGGGGCCACAGGGTGTGTAAATCACTCTGTGAAGGAAGTCGGAAACAGCTGGGGCAGACTGTGCATGTTCTGTCTTTCACTGCTGTGTGTGTCATTGCCAAATGGGAGGCACTGGGAAGAGGGAGAATGCGAGAGGTGAAACCTGCCCCCGGGCTCCTGCTTCTGTTGAGGCCTCAGAGTGCTGCTTTTCCTTCTCTCGATGTTTCCACAGAGCCCTGAGGATGAAACAGGCACCAGTGTGGTTCGTGTTTCTTAGCTTATCTCAGGACTGGGATCATACTCAAATGAATCAAATCAAATAGCCAAGGGCAGGGCTTGGGGAAGAGTTTATTGGCACGTCTCGTATTCTGTTCACGGCTTGCAGAACAAACACATTACACTGTTGACACCACTGCAGAGTCCAGTCCCACTCACCGAGTCCCCAGATGACAGATCAGAACCACTCCAGAGAGCTTCCAAGACTGGATGTTCATGGGAGCACTCCGTCTCATCTTTACCCACAGAAAAATGTGGGTAGCAACCGGTGTGTGTGAGCAAGCAACCTTTGAAGTTAGTAGCATGATTTAAGCAAAACCTTGCAACTCAGCCCGCTCTGGCTCACCTTGACCCTTGATCGGGTTTCTGAGACTGTCGATATTTACGGGAGAGGATAACCTCATCGTTCGTCTGCTGGTGGGCGTGAACTTTGCATTCAGCAATCCAATACTTAGCTGACTGCTTCATTAGTACACTGAAAGTGTAATTTTTTCTTTAAGTAAGTCGTCGATTTTAAGATACTGTAGGGTTTGAGCCCTATCTAATGTGCTTTTGCCTTAGACACAGTCATCAATCTATCCACAGCCCTGGAGATCGAGGCATGGCAATCAAGACAGAGACAGAGATACTGACAACAAATCTCCTCAATGGAGAAGTGCTCGGTTACCATTACAAAACATGTGTGATACACAACTGCTCTCCCTGAAAATAGCAGAACTAAAATCTCTGACAACTTTCGGCAAATGAGAGCACACTGTGCAAATTTTGAGGTGGGATTAATAAAACTCAGCGAGCTGCCAAATGATCACAGAATCCGTGGGTTTTAACACACTTAGAAAACTGGAGAAATCACCACATTTTTTTTAAATGTGGGAAGAAAATTTCTGAGATATTTATATTCTAATTAGGTCACCCACAGGTAAAGAGCTTGGGAAAACTGGGGTCTGGTTTGTATGACTCCAACCTCCGTGTTCCTTCTACAAGCCAGGTTGATGTTCAATAGTGGCTGCTGTTTCTTTAGGATAAAATATACCATGTACCTCTTACTATTAAAATGGAACAGGCATGGGGAACACTTGACTTCATTCCAGAACTTACACGATATTTAGGAAAATGAATGAGGCTAAAGATGTATTATCACTATCCAGGAAAAATAAATGTCTATCATCACTCTTAAGCTCTATTAGATTCTCCTTTCTTTTGGGTCCCTTTCTCCAGTGGTCAGTGGTGAGAGTTAAAATACCAATCTAGTAACTAGCTGTGGCTCCGTGAATTAATCCTTAAAACATGAGGAGGGTGCTTTAATAATGACAATGTAGGTAACTGACCAAAGAAAGATGAACATAAAAGAGAATCAGTTCACTAGAGCCTGCTGGTTTGGAAGGTATCCCACAACAACAAGCCTGCATTTTGTCCTCTTTAGTTCTTTGAACATGAAGAAAATATTAAAATATGTTATGTAATAGTTATCTAAAGAAAGACACTTGGAATCCAGCCTAAGAAAACTACCCAAAGTACATTTGTAAACATAGATCAACGTAAGGCTTGCAACAACACCAATGAAAGAAGACGTGCTTGGGCGTCATACCAGAGAGGTATTGGTCGTATCAGAAACCATTCCCCCACTGCTTCCTTTGGATTGCCAGTACATTTACCTAGGCACTTTTAAACTTGATGCACTTTGAGTATCATTTTAACACCAGAAATTAAATGAGCTATTTGCCTAAATGACAAGCTTAATTTAGCCACATGAAGCCCAAAAGGGAAGAGTTTAATCCAGAAAACCAGCATCCATTAGGTGCATAGTATACACAAACATCGAATCTTCAGGCAATCCAGTTATGCTTTCATTTTAGAGAGAAGACAAAGAGAATTCCATTATTTATCTCTTGGTCATGTACCAGGAAGTTGTAATGTCCTGCTTAAGATCCAAATCTCGGTTCATCTGAGTCTGAAAAGTAAGATGGTCCACTACTCTTTCTTGATATCGCTCACTCTCGGCTTTCAGGGTAGGAATGATACAGCAACACGCTGAAGAGTTCTTATTTCATCCACACTAGAAAAACTTCTAGTTCACAGGATGTACCTGATAGGATGATAGAATTAGTCATCTGTCGAATCCGGTGCTCAAAATGCAGCTGTATTTTCCTGAAGGGTGAGGGGGAAACTGTCATAGCATCCATTTCAGATATCTGAAAATGTGGAAATCAGTAAACATTGTACAGTAATGTAAGTAACATTTATTCGTAAACACGTCTAACCTTTGGAGAAGAGCCACATGAGTCTGGTGTGTGTATGTGCAGCACTATTCCCAGGCCTTCATGGGATCATGTAACTCAAGAAGGGCCGGGGTTGGTGAAAGAATATGAAGACCAGCAGGTTCACTGTTGCTGCCAAACAAGGGTCACTGGATAAGAAACAACATTAGTTAAAGTGGTTATCTTAACGGCAAGTGAACAGAGAACACCAGCCACTCTGCTAGCATAATTTTGATTTGTTATAGATTAACTGATCGTCAGGAGGTGAAACAGCTTTTTAAACTCAATAGGTTTTCTATGTATCTGGAGTACTCTCGCTGCTGAGTGCAGGTACTCCTAAGGAGAGAGTGGGCCAAAGCCACCTATAGGTCTTTGAACTATAGAGCCAGCAAGAGGCTCAATGTAGACCTGTGAGAACTCAGTGCAAGGGAAAATTGGGTAGACTTGCCTTGGTTTGAATATGCTTCCCATTCATGCACAGCTCTATCAGGAGAGAGTGGACGTCCTGCTGGCCTAAACTTCTTGACTTTGACCTTTACTTAATAGTTGGCCTAATACTAACTTAGACACACAAGGTGACACCTTTTTAAAGCAAGTTTTTTTTAATGTGTAAAAAACAACTGAGAATATTTATCAAAGACCACAAATCTGTAGGGAGACAGAGTTCAAATATTTATAAAGGGAAATTAGTAAATAAATTAAATTCGAAACAAGGCTCGGGTGAAAAAAGATAGGATCCAGATGTGCTATGATATAGTATTTACTGTACAGATTGCTGCTGACACCGTAGGTAAGTGTTCAGCTGGCCACTTAAAGGTCAGACATTCCATGAGATAATGATGTGAAAATCTGCTTCCAAAATTATAATAGCCTTAGAAACCCTATGTAATACTCTACTATATCCTACAAGGTCACTGTAAATCAAAGCCAGTGGGCACAGGATGATTTAACACACAACTATCAAGAAAAAAAATATGAGATGTGCAAAACTATTGTAAAGAGTGACCCATACTCAGACAATATAGGAGCAATCAATAATAAGCATCATTGCATGTCTTCAAATACTATATTTAGTAAAGAAAGATATTGAGAGAAGTATTAACAAAAATTTCAGATAACTAAAGAAATCCAGGTTAAAAGACTTTAAAAAATATATAGGAACACAACTCAGGGAACAGACACGCTTTAAATATATAAATCACTTATAGACTAGAAGCAACGGGAATTATGGACTTGAAAGGTCAAATAACCAAAATGAAAACTCGGCCTGACAAGCTCAATAACAGATTTGACTGAGCTGGAGTATGAATCAGCGAATCCGATAGAGACTGTCCAATATGAGAACAAACGAGAAGAAAATAATTGAAGAGAATGGAAAAGAACCTGCGAGGCTGGCTGAGGAGCATCAGACATAGTGCCAAATGTCCTAGGAGAGACAAGAAAGAGCAGGGTAGGAAATGATATTGAAAACAATATGACCCGAACTTTTCCCTTAATATAATCACTAATTTATACATTCTAAATTCTCAGTCATCCCCTACTCACTTAAACAACAAAAATAATATCATACTTAGGCATGCCACAGTCAAATTGTTAAAACTCAAAACCAAGAAAGGAAAAAAAACAAACAAACCCCATCACACTAGATTGGAGTTGATTTCAACTCATAGCAACCCTGTGTAGGGTTTCTGAGGCTGTGAATAAATCTCCAGCAATCAGATAGCCTTAACCTTCTCCCACCGAGTGACTGGTTTGGGAGTCAAAGCAAAGGGAAATAAGAGGGTACAACCCAAATGTATAGTTAAATGAGATCAGACTTCACATATAAGAGAGACCACTCAAGAAAACAGTGAATGGATATGTTCTCAATGCAGAAGAAAATAACGTCAGGCAGACCTTTAAGTCCAGCAAAACTATTCCTTAGAAATGAAAGTAAAACATCCATATTTCCAAGTAGAAAATCATCCGCCTCTCGCTTTCCTGACTCTCAAAAAACAAAGGGCATCTTTCAAGTTGAAAAGAAGCACCGCCAAAGTCGAATCCCGGTCTTTATTAAAGAATTAAAGAAAGCTAAAAATTATAAATGCATGGTACTAAAAATTCTCAACAAATAGTTTTCTCACTTTTTCCTTTGTTTGAAGATGTAAGATGGTAGAAAGCAATAAACTATCATGTTAAATTATTAATATCTCATTAGATACGAAAGGACCTCCGTAAAAAACAGAATTGAGAGATAATGAGATTCTTTCCCATGACTTTGTGAAACTTCTTTGCATCTATTATATAGATGTGACAATAATAGTCCCACGGAAGGACAGAAAGGGAGATACATGGTTGAAAATTTCAGTCTTTAACCAGAATTAGGTTAGTCTTACTCTACAGTAGCTTGTGTAGAATGCATATTATAATTCTTAAAACAACAACTAAAAATATACTTCTAAGACACAAATATCAGCTATCCCTGAACACTGTACTTAACTCACACAAAAGGAGTAAAGAAAACATTAGGGATCAAAAGGGACACAAGACAAAGAGAAAATTAATAACAAAACAATAGAAGAAAATTCAAATGTCTGAGAGATTCCTCTAAAGATGAAGGGATGGACATTTTGCTAACCCCTGGTACGTACAGACACCCTCTAATTTTCCAGGTCTTGATCTCTTGGTGGCCTTTGTCCAGCTGTTGAAGATGCACATGTTTCAGTTATAACTACATAAAACAGAAGGAAGTTCATTGTTTACATAGTTCTGTGTCAGGAGGATTTTGCCCGAGACTACCTGGAAGAATGATACAACTTTTGTCTCTTGGGGATTCTGTACATTGAGATTAGGTCTTGCATGTGTGTGTTTAATGCCTACTGAGTGTTTTGGGGAAGGGATGGTATTTGAAATTAGCTAAATATTCAAGTAAGTTTGATTTGCATACATAATACCACTAATTTGATTTCTAGGGTCCCCCAGAACATAGGTGTCCTCTATATTATTTATCTAAATCTATTATATCCACAAAAATGCAAGCGCTTAACGTTTTACCATATACCGCACTAGTGAAAAATATTGCGTCTACAAAAATCTTACAAACAAAAAAGTATTAGGTAATGAAAGGCCTAATTATCACACCACTCTTGGAGTGGTTTCAGTCCCAGGATAAAAAGGTGTCATCTAACAACAGTCTCTGGTGTTTCTCCAATCTCTATCAATCCAGTATGTCTGGTTTGTTTGTTTGTTTGTTTCATAAATGAATTTTGCTCTCCATTTTCCTCAATACCTCCCTTGTATTTACTGGGAAGAGCACTAAGCCATGGCTAGTGCAGAACTGGATGCAGTTCTTCCAATCTCAGGCTAGAGGAGGCTGGAGTTTGTGTGGGCCATTCCTACGACTTAATTGCTTCCATACATTATCTTACTCATCAACTCCATAAGTAATGATGAGGTCATCTGCTCAATTTCTTTAATTCTTGACTGGCCCAGAGCTATCAACTTCAAACAAATTGAGTCTTCAAAAGTGCTGAAACAGGAAGTGCTCAAAAAAATAGTGGTTAAGCGATTAGAAATGTGCAAGTACCCTAAATAGTTTATGCAAGAATATAGTCTCTGCTTGAACCAAATATCGAACCTGTTCAGTAGGTCTCAAAACAGATGGTTATTTGATCAATACCCGCAAGCCCAAGGTCACCAAGACTGATGGGGGTTGAGGGAGGATGAGGCAGTAAAGTGAGGCACAAAGATCTAGAGGCCAAAGAGGATTCACAGTGAAGCTTCCACTACCTGGCCCTATTAATGACTCTTCAGAAAGTAAACATGCGCAGTCCCCCAGTAAATACATCACCACAGGCTCTGGCAGGTAATCTGCTTGCAAACAGCACACGCATTCAGTGGCCTTCAAGCACATTTCCATACCATCCACCCTGAGGCATGGTGCGGGGGCAGGATGGGGGGCGCTGTGAATGCAATTCTTTTAACTTAATGGTTTAATTCCTTTTTCAAGACAGGCACAGTCTGCCAAGTGATACTTTGAGAAATGAAAACATCTTGAAATAAATGGAGAGCTAATACACTTCTGGTACAAAGATGTCCTTCTTCTTCTTTCTTGATTCCCTGGTCTGTTTTATAAAAGGTCTCCTTTTTTTTCCTTCCTCAAACCTAGCTCATCCCGAGGCCTCTCTGACAATACCATTGACTTTCAACTATGAGGCAGTATCAATGGACTTTTATCACTTGTGTAACGTCCTGGAGGAAGCTCCAGACAGAGCTCCCAGGACATATTGTCCTGGCTTAAAGGGTTCCAGTTAAACTTGGGAGATGTGAAGCAATCACCTACCTTACATTGGTAGTAACCCTCGTGACTATGGTAACTCTCATGACTATGTGCTTAGACCAGCTGTTCCTCCTACATCATCCTAGGCAAATTACAATGTTCAGGGTCCTAAAGGGTTGATTTACTATCAGATGACTTCCACGAAACCACCACAAAATAAAAAAGATCTCCAGTGTTTTGATATTCTAAGGAGATATTTGCGCAAGGGAGGACAATTAAATTCAAGAGCGTCTTCGAGACCTGTCATGAGATAATGTTACCTAAAGTTGTGCTGGGAGGTAAAGAGAAAGAGTTTGGGGATCAAAAATAGCTGGCTTCAATATGGCCTCCACAGATGTCACTGACTTCCCCAAGATGGAGGCGTTGCTCAGGAAGCAAGACGGGGAGGGCTAATCTCAGGAGCGTGTGGACAATTCAGCACCAGTTGTTCGTGCTTGCTCTCCCATTTCATTTGAGCTCTTTAAAATTTTTCCCTTAATTTCTTAAAAGGAAATAAAGCACACCCCTGTCTCTTAAGATGCTTTTGAGGGTTTTATGTGAAAGGATGAGTAATCATTATTTATTAACTGTTATGGCCCCGATGCTATGCTAGGAATTGCATGTACTTTATTTTATGTAGTCATTAGATTTTGAATGAGCTGGACTTTCCCTGCAAGAGTTTTCATTATGACTACGCAATTCCCAGGTATTTGATCTTGGCCATATCCTTTAGCTTCTCTAAACTTCCTTTTCCTCAACCAAAAAAAAAAAATGGTATTAGTTTCAACAATACAGATTGGATGAACTGATTAAGTGGAATAATGAAGATAGGAATTCAGGAGAGTTCAGAAGGGGACTTTTAAAGGTTTATGGAAAAAGTGAATTAAAAAACAGCAAATTATTTCACTGAACCTTGTTGAAACTGCCTTTCATGTAGAGTAGAGTAAGCAAAATGGCTTCTATCCGTCAGGGACACTCTTTCTTATGGGACCCTAACAGCCCCAAAGAAGAGGACATCACCTTTAAAAGAAATAGGGTCCTTTGTGATTCAGAACAAAACGTAAAACTAAAACCTGCTTTTAAAGATGACAGCCGTGGCTCTTTCTGAAGGACCTCTATCGGTCTAAACTGGAAGGTCGGGAAACGTTAGCAAGGGGAATAAGTAGGATCTCAGACCTTGGACAAGAAATGGACGATGCAAAACGTGCAAGGCAAGAACACTTTGGATCCAGTGGAGGGATGGAAGGGGAGTTGGTATGGGTGGAGTGTGACCCAAGTAAAAGGACGTCATGGCAGCTAGACACTTAGGAGTTGGCAAACAATATATAGCTTGATATTTATTGCTGTAAATCACGGTCACAGAAGGCTAGCCTCTCCTTTGGTCTCCCTCAGATAGTGGAGAGCGTTTCCTACAAGCTATCCAGCCTAGTATGAGCAGAACTTAATAGGAAATGGCACCCCAACATGTCTACAGAAACGGACGCAACTTATAAAGCACTCATGAGCAGCATTGCCTCAGCGTTTGGGGAGGAGGGTGTGGGTGAGAGAGCTATAGGACCCCATTGTTCGATTCTACTTCCGGGAAAAAGAAACCCGGACTAATTTTAAGACAACAAGAAGGGACTTTGGTTATTGCTCTCTTAGAAACACTTCTGGGACCTTGGGCCTCTACTCAGACACTCCCTCAATGCACGAATACCTTCTTTTATTAAATTGGAACTCTATGATGCTCACTCTCCCGACACAACGTCTGGAGCCAAAGTTGGTGAACAAGTAAATGTGGTGAAGAAAGCTGATGGTGCCCGGCTATCAAAAGAGATAATGACTGGGGTCTTAAAGGCTTGAAGATAAACAAGCGGCCATCTAGCTCAGAAGCAACAAAGTCCACATGGAAAAACACACCAGCCTGGGTGATCGAGTGGTCCCAAAGGGATCAGTTACCAGGCATCAAAGAACAAAAAATCATATCATTTACTGCACACCTCCATGATAGGATCGCTGAAGACAAATGGGTGCATAAGCAAATGTGGTGAAGAAAGCTGATGGTGCCCGGCTATCAAAAGAGATAGTGTCTGGGGTCTTAAAGGCTTGAAGGTGAACAAGCGGCCATC
The DNA here is from genome assembly GCF_050624435.1 of Tenrec ecaudatus. Classification (NCBI taxonomy): domain Eukaryota; kingdom Metazoa; phylum Chordata; class Mammalia; order Afrosoricida; family Tenrecidae; genus Tenrec; species Tenrec ecaudatus. The sequence continues at coordinate 148,683,412 of NC_134539.1, read as the reverse complement.
TAGCTCAGAAGCAAAAAAGCCCACATGGAAGAAGCACACCGGCCAGTGCGATCACGAGGTGCCAAGGTACCAGTTATAAGGCATCATGCAAAAAAAAAAAAAGATATACGTGTGTGTATGTATGTGTATATGTGTGTGTATATATGTATATGTATATATGTATATATATACCATATTAAATGAAGGGGGAAGTGCAGAGTGGAGACCCAAGGCCCAATTGTCGGCCAATGGAGATCCCCTCATAGAGGGGTTTAGGAGAGGAGATGGGTTAATTAGGGTGCGAGGTAGTACTGATGAAGAACACAGCTTTCCCCCATATCCTGGATGCTTCCTCCCCCCAACTGCCATGGTCCGAATTCTACCTTGCGGGGCTGGATAGGACAGAGGCTGTATACTGGTACATATGAGGGCTGGAGGTACAGGGAATCCAGGGTGGATGATACCTTCAGGACCAAGGGTGTGAGGGACGATGCTGGGAGAGTGGAGGGTGAGTGGGTTGGAGGGGGGGGGAGCTGATTGCAGGGATCCACATGTGACCTCTTCCCTGGGAGAGGGACAGCGGAGAGGGGGGGAAGGGAGACTCCGGATAGGGCAAGATATGACAAAATAACGATGTATGGATTACCGGGGGCACATGAGGGAAGGGGGAAAGGGGAGGGAGGGGGAAAAAGAGAGGACCTGATGCAAGGGTCTTAAGTGGAGAGCAAATGCCTTGAGAATGATTGGGGCAGGGAATGTATGGATGTGCTTTATACAATTGATGTATGTATATGTATGGATTGTGATAAGAGTTGTATGAGTCCCTAATAAAATGTAAAAAAAGAAAAGAGGAGAAAAAAATGATTAGGGCAAAGACTGTACAGATGTGCTTTATACAATTGATGTATAACTGTGATAAGAATTGTATGAGCCCCAATAAATTGTTAAAAACAAAACCAAAAAAAAAAAAAAGAAACACTTCTGATTTTTAAACACTGTATACTTTCATGTTCTAGACTTGACTTTCCCCCGAAGAAAATAGTGTTTTGCTGCTGTTCTCTTTTTGCTACAAAAAAATAATTAGATTTTTAATGAAAAGAGGGTAATGCAAAATTTGATTTTGTAGATAGGTTGTGTTGGAGCTCAGCTGCAGTAAGAAGCCCTTCCCTGAAAAATCTCTACTCATTATTATAGCTTGCTGTTTCCCCAATCCTGATGGACTGCCTTGGGCCAAGATTTCACCTTCCATGGGTATTCAAACAATCTAGATTAACCCTTACAATTTATTTTAGCTCCTCACGATTTTACTTGTTTGTCCAAGAGGTCAATGTGATAAGTTGTGATAAACCAAAAATAAGAATGAGAAGCAACTTAAAAAGGTGAGTTATCTCAACCTGTGGGTCACGTGGCTGAAAATATTGAATTGTAACGTCTGATATATGTATATCTTTCCAACACCAAAAAAAGAAAACCATTTACAATCCCCCCGCATGCAAAAAGAAAAACAAAACGTTGAATTATCAAGAGTTTCAAGAGACTTTTTAGAAGGTTTGTTCAGAGCCCAAGTTCTTACTTTACCCAACTGTTAGTGTAATTGATGATGAACTATCTCTAGTCATGTGTTTGGAAAGCTAAAGCAGAAACAAAATGAATACACTACTTTCTATAAGACACTTGTCTCTGAATTGCAATCCAGGTACATTTTTAAATAGACCCAGTTCTTTATTGGTTACTTCTTTGTTTCTTAGCCCATGACCCACAAATATATCAAAGTCAATGAGAGTTAATGTGGTTTTAGGTATATCTTTGAATTACTTTGCGAGCAACCCTGATACACCAGCTCTGGTGGCACAGTAGGTTAAGCATTGGGCTGCTAAACAGCAGGTCAACCGTTCGAAGTCAGGAGCTGCTCCAGAGGAGGTGGGAGAATGAGGGGCTTCTGTACTCCCATAAGTAGTGACAGTCTCAGGATCCCACAAGGGCAGTTCTCCCCTGTCCTGTGTGGTCACTATGACTTGGAATAGACCCATGGTCATGAGATTAGTTTTTGAGCACTGACAGACAGTCATCTCAGGAGAGACATCTGCTTTTGAAAGACTATGGTCTTTTTAAATGGAATTATACACACATTTAAATATCCAGAGAATTGAAATTTTTCATCTTGCAGACTGATACTTTTCTTTTTTTTTTTTAAAAAAATCTTTTTATTGGGGGTTCATACAATTCTTATCACAATCCATCCATCCATCCATTGTGTCAAGCACATTTGTTACCATCATCATTCTCAAAATATTTGACTTCTATTTTAGCCCTTAATATCAGCTCCTCATTTTCCCCTTCCCCCTCCCTCATGAATTCTTCATAATTCATAAATTATTATTATTTTGTCATGTGTTACACTGTCCGATGTCTCCCCGCTGCCCTCTTCTCTGCTGTCCATCCCCAGGAAGGAGGCTATACGTAGCTTCTTGTAATCAGTTCCCCCTTTATGCCCCACATTCCCTCCGCCCTCCAGGCATCGCCACTAATCATGAAGGCGTCATCTGTCCTGGATTTCCTGTGTTTCCAGTTGCTATCTGTACCAATGTACATCCTCTGGTCTAGCCAGATTTGTAAGGTAGAATTGGACTCGTGAGAGTGGGGAGGGCGGGGGAGGAAGCATTTAAGAACTAGAGGAAAGCATATTGATACTTTTCAACCAACTATGCTATTAAGCCAAAAGTTCCTTGTGGTGCATCAGCATGGAGAAACTGTTTTATAACAGAATGAAGGAGAGACAGATAGCTGTTGGGATTTTTAGGAATGCATGTCCATAGGTGTGTGTGTGTGTGTATGTGCGTGTGTGTGTGTGTGTTTGAAGAGGAGAGTAAAAAGGAGAGAGAGAGAAAGAAAGGGGGAGACGGAAAGAGAGAGAGAGAATGGCCATCAAAGTGCACTTTTCAATTCACACAGAAAGAACAATAGTTGGAAATATTTGTATACACAATAACTTGCGTAGTCGCCAACCAATGTTCTCAAAGAGCATTTTTCCCACTGGAATGTTACACTACCCACAAAATCAGTGAGCAACTGGATTGAAGCACCTTAAAAAAAAGTCTTCCTGTAGTCTATGTATTATTATCTATGAAGAGAAACTGATTCTGAAATTAACCACGTGTTCATCATTTGTTTTCAAGAAATCTGTTCACAATTCTCATTACTGAATATCAGGATCCGTGAATTTCAAAGAAATTCATATTTTACTCTATTCTTATATTTTTTCTTCATGAAATTCCAACTTAAAGAATACTTCTTGGTTTATTACAGCTATACAAGACTGAGAAGGCATATCTTATTTTCTTATCTGCATGTAAAAGTTGAGATTAAGGACTAGTTAGTGTATTATACTCCACTCACTGAGCGCATGACAGTAAACTATAGTCTGATAGCTCAATGGTTGTTTTCAATAAAGTTTCAGTGGAGCACAGCCATACCCATTCACACTGTCAATGCCTGCTTTTATACTACAATGACAGAAATGATCTGCTAATTGGTTTTCGGGGCAAAAATGTTTGTTGCTCCTTATCACATTGATGGAAAATGGAGAAATTCAATCCCTTCCGTTATAAAATTGCATTGGATCAGATTTTATCATCACATGGTAGCGTGACATATAATAAGGTGTGTGCACACAGACAAACAGACCCAGGGGCAAGAAGGAAGAGAGAGGGGCGGGGGAGAGAGAGGAAGAGCGAGGAAGCAAAAGAATAAGAAAAGGAAACTGATCAATTGATTCCCAGTAGAGCAGAGTCCAAGGCATCTTAGATCTTGTCTTCATTAGATAAATAGCTGATCCACTTTCAGGACTTCATCACAAGTGTGAAGAACGGGATGCAGAAGGCACTTTTTGGGTAATGCCTTTTGGGGTAAAGATAGGGATGCTTGGGGATCAAGAGGTTAGGACGTGACTTCTGCAGTTAAATGCACAAATCAAAGTAAAGATGCAATACACGTAAAGCACACGCTGTGGGGCAACGTTTTAGTTTTATAAATTTAACACAGGCAATAATACATTTTCCTCCTACCAGATCTACTTCCCCTTCCCCTTCCTCACCTTCCCAACACCGAACAAGTGACAATGACTCATGCTTTTTAAAGTGTCTGAGAACAAATGCAGGAAGGGGAAAAACAACTAACAACAGGAAAACAAGAAAGACAAATGAGGTGCATTTCACCTAATGGGAACATGAATGAGGATTGTGTCCCTTCAATAATACTGTGATTGTTCGTGCCCTTCAGGGCATCCTGAAAAACTATCGAGGGAGTAATACTGCCAAAAGAAGGCATAAAATCCCATGGGTCCCGAATAAAGTAGAAAAGATAAAGTCTTCCTTTGCTGTCATTGAACAATAAAACCCAAATGGCTGGCTAATGGACACTAGGTGGGCTAACTCCACTGCTTATCAACTGGTAGACTGAAATTTTGGGTATAATTTTTTAATACGACTTGGAAATTGGGGGGAAATCTAACCCAAAGTAGAAAGAGACTGCTCTTTCATTTGACTGTTGATTGGAAGAGAGTGATTGATGTGGGCTCTGAATAATCAATATCGTGAGCAATTCTCATCTGAAAACAATGGAAGTTGGGCAGATTGTTCCCAACCTGCCACAAAACAGATGTCTCTAACATTCAAGGAGTAATATTTAGCTGAAAACCATTCACCAATGGTTGTATCACTGAGAGAAGTTCATCAAGCTGCCAGAAGTTCAGGAGCTTGATGGAGTAGTGGTGACAGGTTGGGATTTGAGCCTCACGGTTAGCAGCTCGAAACCATCCCCTGCTCCATGGAACCAGGATGAGGCTTTCTACTGTTGTAAAAAGTTACAGTGTCAGAAATCCATAAGGGCAGTTCGACCCTGTCTTACAGAGTCATTATGAGTCAGCGTCCACTCACAGCAATGAGTATGAGTTTGGAGTTTTGCCAGCAGTTCAGCCAGGATTCAGAAGAGGGCATGGAAAAGAAGATAGTATTGTTTGTGTCAGATGGATCTTGGCTGAAAGCAGAGGATACCAGAAAGATATTTATTTTTGTTTCCGTGGCCATGCAAAGGCATTTGACTATGCAGATCAAAACACACCATGGTTAGCCTTGAGAAGAATGGGAATTCCAAAACATTTCATTATCTGCATGTAACAAGAGGTAGTTGTGTGCACAGAACAAGGGTATGCTGCATGGTTTAAAATCAGGAAAGTTGTGCAGCAGAGTTGTATCTGCTCACCATAGTTATTTAAGCTGTATGATGAACAAATAATCAGAAAATCTGGGTTGCATGCAGAAGAATGAAGCATCAGGATTTGAGAAAGTTTTATTAATTACCTGCAATAAGCAAATGATACAACCTTGTTTTCTGAAAGTGAGCAGGACTTGAAGCACTTGTTTGTATGAATTAAGACTCGCTGTGAAGACAACCCAAACCCCTGGCTATGGGCAAAGAGACACCTGATTGGTGGTGGTGCTCTTATTTCAGTCAGGGGCAGAGCAGACTGGCAGCCCTTTGTTCATCCTAGTTTGATGCCTAGATTGTGGCCAGAATTGGGCACATAAAAAAAATAACCCAAATTCTTGCAACTGGACCAATAGGTAACATCAGGATAAATGGAGAAAAGATTGAAGTTGTCAAGGATTTCATCTTGCTTGCATACACAACCAATACTCCTGGAAGCAGCAGTAAGAAATCAAATGATGCATTCATTGCATTGGGTGAATCTGGTGCACAAGACCTTTTTAAAGTGTTGAAAAGCAAGGATTTTACTTGGAGGACTTTGCCTGACCGAAACCATGGTATTTCCAATCACCTCATATTTAGTTGAAAGCTGGATATTGAATAAGGAAGACAGAAGGATTGATGCCTTTGAAATATGGTCCTGGCAAAAAACATTGAAAGCATGATGGACTGCCAAAAGAACAAACAAGTGTGTCCTGCAAGGACAGCCTGACTGTTCTTTAGAGGCAGCGATGGTGAGACTTCATTTAACATACTTGGGACATGTCATCAGGAGAGACTATTCACTGTAACGTGGAGGGGCAGTGAAAAATAGGAAAGTCTTTGATTGCAACCATGGGCTCCAACCTAAGAACAATTATGAGGATGGTGCGGCGTCAAGCCGTGTTTTGTTCTGTGTTTTGACTCTCAGAGGGGCGCGATGAGTCAGAACAGACTCTACGACATTAAACAGCAACCACTAGCGTTCAACTTTCTGCATGACATTTTCAGAACAACAAGGGGGACTTACAGTCCATGTTCTGGAATATTCTTGCATTCACGCCAGTAGAAAAAGATCCTCTGAAAAACCTTACGAAATCCCTCACATACAGTTTGAATCAGAATTAAAAAACAACAGAATAAAATAGCCAGTCATTCGGAAGATAGAGAGTTTATAAATCTGTAGGTCATAGAAACTCATTTTCATCACAAAATTTATTTTGGATGACTAACATGACCTCAATTAATTATCATAATTGTCCCAATACAAGCCCGAGTGTGCCAAAGTTTAAAATTCGATGTATTACTCTCTCTTCATCTCCCAAATGGCTGGTCTAACTGAATAATTCTTAACTTCTATAATTCAGACCAGGTAAAGACAGTAAGGCCTGGAAAGGCAGGTTTTACCCTGAAATGAAATTTCTTCCCCTTAAAGGCTCTGTCAATGAAGTTCTTGGTTGCAAGCTACATAATATGATTATGGCTACTTAAAGGGAAAATCGATACAGTCTAGGGATGATACATAGCTCAGAAGAACCCTGATGGTATAGTGACTATACAGTGGACTGCTGGCTGCAAGGTAAGCAGTTCGAAACCACCAGCTGCCCCATGGGAGAAAGGTGGGGCTTTCTAGTCTCCTAAAGAATTATAGGCTGAGAAACTAAAAGGGACAATTCTACTGTGTGCTACAGGGTTGCTGTTCCTTGATGTTGACCTGATGGCAGTGAGTGTTTCTGGGAGAGCTCATGGCCTGCAGAACCAGTCACAAAAAATTGTCAAATCAACACAAATGAGAAAAATATTTCTTAAAGTTGCAAGAAGGATGGTCAGGAAGGCACCCTTTAATACCTATTAGGGGACCTACACTAGTCATCGTTGCCTCTGTCACTGGCACTGTGAATCACTCCACATCATCATAGCTGAACCTTTGGCCTCATTAACCAGGCTCTAACCATCCTCACTGCCATTCCTGCTATTGCCATCACGAATAATGTTTCTCTTGTCCTTCATGAAGAAACCGTGCCAGTGTAGTGGTTATGAGTTGGGCTGTGATACACGTGGCGGGCAGTTCAAAGACACCAGCAGCTTTGAGGGGAAAATGATGGGGTTTCTACTCCTGTAGACCAAGCCTCGGGAACCCCTACGTTGTCACTCTGAGTCAGCATTGAGTCCGTTATTAGTGAGTTTGGTTTTTTGGAGTCCTGAATAATGGAAACACTCCCCCAAAATGAAAGTCTACAAGATTTGCATCTAGTTCCCTGAGCCTTGGTAGGTGCCTCAGCTCTAGCTATCTAACAAGATCAAACCAAAACCCAAATCTCCTGCCATGGAGTGAAATTGGACATAATATTTGTTCAAGGGCTCCATCATGTTTCCCAGGCTCGAACTAATTACAGAGCAGTCTACCACCTCTCTTCCCTGCTGAGAAGCTAGTGGGTTCCATTGTCAGCCTTTCAGTTAACAGCTGAGTGCTTAACAACTGTGCCACCAGAGCTCCTTCCTTGAATGGTTTGCATTACAAAGGAAAGGCGAATTAAATTTCCAGACAGAACTATCCTCCAGGATCAGCTGCTTTAAACCTAAAGAAACAAACACACAAGCTCATCTCCATGGAGTCAATTACGAAGCAGTGTGACTGTACAGGAGGGGTTGTAGGTGTGCCCTGGTGGGTTTCTGAGATTGTAGTTCTTTATGAGTGTAGAAAGCGTTGTCTTTCTCCCACAGAGGAGCTGGTGGGTTGGAACTACTGACCTTGCAGTTAAAAGGCCAAACTCCAGAAATTATCCGGGATTATTTGAGTGGACGAGAAGGGTAACAGCAGGGGAGATCAGAGAGATGCTACGTGGAAGACACAACAAGCTAGCTTTGAAGAGAGAAAAAGAGGGTTAGGACTCAAGCTCAACTCACTGGCCCTCTACTTTACCGAGCATGATATCCTGTTCAGGGAGATGGAGGAAGAGACAAACAAACCGACAGAAGACAGCCGAACAGTCTAGTTCGCTGCTAACAAATACACTTAATGTTCTGTAGGCATCCCTTTGAAGATTACCCCTCAAAACTAAGCTGTTGTGCCCTGTGAAAATATTTCAAAGACTTGAGTGCTTCATCCCACCGATTTTCTATAACTGACGCTTCTGACGAGTGACAGGTTTTGTTTCTTGAAGGAGAGAGAAATGGTCCTGGCTCATGGACTTGAAGTAGTGAGAGCTGAATTCATGTCCAATTTTGCATTTATTTATATTTCTGGACAGTAGTTTGGGCATCTGTGAAAAAGGCATAGACAAGCTATTCCATACATTCTTCTCAACCCCACAAGAATGATTGCATTTTATTCATGTAATTGCTGAGGGAGTGTGAGAACTGAGGGAGGGAGAGTTTTCTGTTGTACTGAGCCCTTGCTGTGTCTTTCCCTTGCCAAAAAAGACAAGGCGTCAATGTCAACATCAACATCGCCCGTGCCTGGCTTTCAGTTGAGAAGACAGAGAGGGTGGTCCTTCGTCTTTTTCTTTTCATTTTTTTCTTTCTAGATCCTCTTTGTTTTCTGTGCCATTAACTGAATTAAGATACATGGTTTCCCCCACGATTGTAGCTCAACGTGAATGCTGATGCTCAGGTGCTGCCCCTGCACATTCTGAGCTCTTTTGGTCTAGGTAGAAACTAGACATGGCAGTTTGCAATAACTGACCATGTCTTTATCATCTGCAGCCTGGAGGGAGAAAGCCCTGTCCAAGCAAATGCCCTAAACCTGGCTGGGTGATCATCAGAATGCTCTGGGGGAGACACAGACACAGAGAGAAATGAAGATGATCCGTAAAAGCCCTTGCCATGGCTACTGAGTGACTTCCTTTGGTCCGGGGCTGGGTAAGAACGTCTGATGATATATTAGGCATTTCCAACTTTAATTCCATTCACATAAACTGTGCAACTTCCAAGCAGATATCAAAGCACCTTGACGCAAGCATTGCTTTCTGCTCCTGGGAAGAACAGAGACTGTGTCTTATTCATCTCTGTGCACTGAGCATCTAGAAATGGGTCCGGAATCTAGGATGTGTGAATAGCTAATGGATAGAAACACAGAGATTCCATGAGAAGATAAGATGCTTCTGCGATACGCTGGTTAAGGGGTCGAAATCAACTCAAAGGCAGTGAGTTTGAATTTTGAGAATTCTGGAGGAGTTTTGATGGCTGGGTTACAGGGACACATTCTTCCTAAAGTGTGGGATTTCCAATAAGGTTCAGAATATGTTCCATTGTCTTTAAGAAACACAAATCTAACATCGGATTATTTGAAAATCACACTATTGCATTTCTTGCCCTTTTTGTGGAGAGTTTCTGAATTTCCTTGCAAATTATCTCCTTTTTCTCCTTCCCACATCTTCAAGGCTCACACCACTAATTGAGGATTTAGCAAGAAGAAGTTTGCAGAGGACTTTGTAGAATAATATAATACTTTAATTATTTTTATTTGGTTTCGAAAAGCAGGAGTAAAAGCGTTCTTCCTTTAAAACTGGAATAGTAGCACATTTCTTTTTGGGTCTTGAGTCATAGTGAAAAAACTGGCTCAATTTCAGAATTTCAGTGCCTTGGTTATTTATGGCTGCCTATAAACCCATTCTTCGTCCACCTCCCTGGACAGCATTCCTGAAGCTCAGGTGCCAAGCTGGAAATGCTGTGCATTTTTCCAGGAGCAGCTGGTTTCTTGGCGATCACTTCTGGCAGTAGTGCGGTCCCCTTCGAAGGTGTCTGCTTCTCTGCCTGGTGTTTTTAAGATGCATGATGAGCTGTTTGGGCTGCTGGGTTGTTGTACACGCTATTTTCCTTTTGACTCACCTTTTAAATAACGAGGCATTTATACCCATTTAATCCTCATGGAAAAAAAGCTACTGAGTACAAATGAAGAAACACGCGCGCACGCACATATTTGGAATTTCCACTAAGTTAACTTTTAATGCTGGAAAGGACATGAGAGGCCACCTAAGCCAACTTCCTACCTAAGGCCAGAATGTCTTCCATAACGATCCTGACCAGAAGTAAATCAACATCTGCTTAAGAGCTTCTGATGACCATTACAACTTCTTAAATTGGACTATTGTTATCCTTGGAATGCCCTCATTGTTTACATAGCATCCCTAATACTAAAGTGAACTATGCCTTCCTGCAATTTCTAGCGTTGGTCACAGTCTGTCTTTAGGGCCACACAGAATCTATCTAATCCAGGCATCCTCAGACTTTGGCCCGCGGGCCACATGTGGCCCACCAAGGACATTTATCCGGCCCACCGGGTGTTCTCCCCGGGTTTGTTTTTTTACTTCAAAATAAGATATGTGCAGTGTGCATAGGAATTTGTTCACAGTTTTTTTAAAACGACAGTCCGGCCCTCCAACGGGTCTGAGGGACCGTGAACTGGCCCCCTGTCTGAAGTGTGAGGAGCCTGACCCTCGTCAGCACCATAGCGCGGACTCATTAAACCACGTCTGTGACTTCCACTTTCCAAAGTCCACAATTCCAGCTGGTTCAACGATTTCTATCCTCCAGTCAAAAAAGCCTGTCAGTGTAAATACAGTAAAACGATGTTGTCCTTTAAAATCATTCAGTGCGGCTTATTAATGCTCATTATGAAAAAGCCACTGCCATCATGTCGATTCTGACTCATAGTACCGTATATACTCGTGAATAAGCCGAGTTTTTCAGCACATTTTTAATGCGGGTTTTTGGTAAAATTAGTGCCTCCGCTGATAGATGGGTCGGCTTATATTTACATTGAGTATATACATTGTTTGTAGAGTATAGTGGGCCATTCCCATAGGATTTCCAAGACTGAAAATCTTCATGGAATTAGACTGCCACATCTTTCTCTCACAGAGCAATTGGTGGGCTCAAACTCTGACCGGCTGGTTAGCAGCGGAGTGTTTTAAGCATTAGGTCACCAGGTCTGAGTATTGGGCATTATAATTCAGATTCTTCTTAAGAATTTTTTATTACCTTCACTACATTAAAGATTTGCAGTTACTTAGAAACTGCTGCTAAAGCCTTGTGTGTGTGTGTATATATATATATATATATATATATATATATATATATATATATATATATATATATATATATACATATATATATTTAAACTCTGGCAGGCGCCTCAACCCTGTCAATGCAAGTATTGTTATCATTCTCAATTGTCCTTGAGGAATTGAAGAAGAAAGATTACAAAATCTGTTAATGACACCTAAGTAATTATTTCTAAATGCAAAACCCAAAATCAATAAACTACACTGTTATGACTTGCAATTGAGGACAATAACAACAGCTAAGACCCCTTCAGTTATTTAAAATGTACATAATCACATGAAAGTTACTTCTTCTTTTTGTTACTTATTATAGTGGAGGTTAGCTTTTCTTTTCTGATATGATGAAGATAATACAATATGCTTCTTTAATCTTTGTAAGTTATTCCAAATATCATTAGTAAATGATATTCTTACTAAAAATGAATGAGATTGATATTTGTTCAATCATATTTTATGATTGAAAACGGAGGCCCAGAATCCCCCACAATTACATCGCTAGTAATTGGATCATCCATGAATCTGTTTCTATTGATTATTTTATCTTTTTATTTCCAATCACAGATTCCTGTTTTTTCATGTTTGTTGCTGTGAAGTATAGGTGATACCTTATAGGTGCTGTTGCAATTATCAACCTATAAATATTGTTGGCTTTTGTCAGACAATTAAATTGCTGATGGATCACATGGTCCTGTCCAGTCTTTTTCTTAGACTTCATTAAGCCGGGTAGATATTGGTTCAGGATTGGCATCTAAGAAATTGCTCTTAGAGGCATGGCTGTTCTGAGACCTCAAGATAATCCTCAAAGTGTTCATCAAGGGATCTCCACCAGACCTATGATTGAATTCCACGATTCCCCAAAGCGTGCAACATGAAGGAAGCATCTACCATCTAGTCCAATAGCAGCAGCCAGTCTCCTCGGGATCTTCCCAAGTCATCTCCTGAACATTCTTGGAGTTGACCCAGTACATCAGGTAATTTTTCTTTTCTTTTTTGGCCGAAAGATGGGGTTCTTATATTTAAAACTGTGAAAGGGTGGGAAATTCCATTCTGCTTTTAGAATTTGAAGCCCGATGCTAACTCAGCTCATGTATGTTCTAAGTCTCCTGCTGTGGCAAGTTGTGATTGGCCAACTGCCTTGTGTCTTAGTTCCTGTAGGCATCCAATGGACGATTATCATAGATAAAATCGACTCACTCATGGAGTTGTCATGAAGATTATAACAACACTTGGAAAGTCCAAAGCCCTGTTTGTTTGTCATGGATCTTTCCACAATGACTCAAAGCCTAGGACCTTACTTGAATTAAACCAGCTATTATTATTATTATTATTATTATTATTTCTTCTCTTTAGGTGGTTCTTATTCCTCTTTGTATCTCAAACGTGTTTGGGGTGTGTGTGTGTGTGTGTGTGTGTGTGTGTGTAAAAGTTGTTTGGTTTCCACTTCTCCCCCCAAAACTTACTGCCTGCTCCATCCCAATAGATGATGAGCTCATGTTTGCCACAGTAGAACTGTCTCCATAGTGTCTTCAATGGCTGGCATTTCCGAAGTAGATTGCCAGGCATTTCTGCCAATGACTGTCTGGGTGGGTTCACACCTCCAACCTTTCCGTTATCAGATGACACCCTGACTGTTTTCACCTGTGCATGACTACTGTCAGCACCATTCAAAAAGTCACCCTCAAACTTGGGTGAACTGTTAAGCATTTTCTCTATAACGCATGACGTTTGCGCCAGTTTTCCCAAGCTGTAGGACTCTGTCTACCTTCTTTTTCTTTATAGCCATGCTTTGAGATCCACATGGTTTCCCTTAAGAACCTATTTGATTTCTTCTGGGCTTTTCTCTAACTTGAATCCACCTCCATCCTTTCAGATTTAAGCTTTGCTCTTACGTACATGGAATCCTTCTCTGTTTGGCATCTGTTCCACAAAGAATTTTGGTATTTATCTACCACTTATGATGAATGAGCCTTCGGTCTTTGGTTCTTTCTCATTGGAATTATTTTAATTTTGAAATTGGAGTTCTTTTTTTCCCCCCTTTCTCAAGGAATCTCTCTGCCATGGGATCAGACTTATTTTTTCTCTACAAACTGTTCGAAATCTGCTTTCCCAAAGCCAAGGTCACAACCACATGTGCCCAGTAAACAGAGCTATAATGATTATAGGAAAAGCAGATGTCTGAGAAAATAGCAAGCGTTCCAGAGAACCATCAGTTTCCCTTCTAGGCTGGTAAGGGAAGGGCATGTCTCTTAGTGTGTTTAATTGTGTTATGTGTACAAATGAGAAGCTATATGAATATTGGTCAATTAAAGGGTTTGGTCTGCAAACACATCTTGAGATGGTGTATGTTTTCTTTTTTAAAAAAAAAAACATTTTATTAGGGACTCATACAATTCTTATCACAGTCCATCCATACATCCATTGTGTAAAGCACATCTGTACATTCTTTGCCCTCATCATTTTCAAAGCATTTGCTCTCCACTTAAGCCTTTTGCATCCGGTCCTCTTTGTTTCCCCCTCCCTCCCCGCTTCCCCCTCCCTCATGAGCCCTTGATAATTTATAAACTATTATTTTGTCATGTCTTGCCCTGTCCGATGTCTCCCTTCACCCCCTTTTCTGTTGTCTGTCCCCCAGGGAGAAGGTCGCATGTAGATCCTTGTAATCAGGTCCCTCTTTCCAACCCACTCACCCTCTACCCTCCCAATATCACCCCTCACACCCCTGGTCCTGAAGGAATCACCTGCCCTGGATTCCCTGTCCCTCCAGCTCCTATCTGCACCCATGCACATCTTCTGCTCTATCCAGAGGTGTATGTTTTCTTATGTACATTTTCACCACAGTGAAAGCAAAAACAACCACAACTACAAAATGGCCCTGGAATGGGTGAAACTCTACTTACTCTTTGTGTTCCCCATTCCTTTAACAAACTAGGTGGAGACTTGTGGCATTAAAAAGTGTAGGAAGGCTCTCTGTTTTGAAATACTGTATGCACAATACCCCAGGCCCACTGCCAGGCAGTCAACCCTGACCCCAGAGGACAGAGTCAAAATGTTCCTTAAGGTTTCTGAAACTGTACATCTTTACGGGAGCGGACAGCTTCATCTTTCTTCTGCAGAGGGGCTAGTGGAGGTGAACCATTAACCTAGGGGTCATTACCAGGCCTTCTTTATTCACCAGTTATTGAATTATTGCCCCATGCTACACACACACTATCTGAGTCTATCAAGTGCTATCTATCACTCACATAGTTCAATGTTAGAGATAACACTGTAAGTCATTGAATAATGTGTTCAAACTCACCTAGCAAGTACAGAGGTATCAGGTGAACCCATGACTGTCGAGTCAAGTCAAATGACTTGGCACAACTCTTCTGTCCTTAATCTTGACAACTTCCACAGAGTCGAAACATGCACATCAGGGGTGAAGGACTTGAAGGAGGGGGCTGGTTAGTTTTGTCCTTCCTCCACAAATCATTAAACCACCTTAGAACCCGAAGAGAGAGCATTGCATGACCAGCAGAGGGAGGAGCCATCCTTGACCAAGTACATGGACACGTGGTGGCAGACAAGACCACGAAGGAGCTATGTGCTCAGCTGTGCTCAGGAGATGGAGTGACTAGATTCCCCGACCACTGAACAAAGAATGCCAGTGCCTTCAGGCCTGAGGCTGCCATGCAGACCGGAGTGGTCTTGGGGCATTTTTCAGACTAAAGGAACTCAAGCCGTGCAGCAGGTTGCATGTTGGGCTGTAAACTCACAGTTTGAAGCGCTAGCTACTCCCAGGAGAGAGATGAGACTCGTAACTCCCATAAAGAGTGGCCGACTCAGAAACCCACAGGGCCACTTCTACTTTGTCCTATACGGTCGCTATAAATCAGAATCAGCTCCATGGCCATGAGTGCAAAAGGAACTTTGTAGACTTGCCTGAGTGAGGCAGTGTCCAGAGCGACTGGGGAGATGGAAAAGCCGAGGACCAGAGAAGGAAACATGCCAGCCAGAATGGCTGAGAAGAGCTATCCTCATTGGCTCATCCCTCTACGGCAGCATCCACACAGAACTCCCAGACCATCCTCACCATGGAGGGAGTTTCTCTGGGGAGTTAGCAAGTCACCACACACCAGGGTTGGTAACGAGTGCTGATATAATCACTGATCCACAGCCATACCTCTCCTCCCTAGCAGCCAAATCTCTCTGGCCTTCATTCAGCCTCTTAGCAACAAGGCCCCTTGACCTCTGCCTCAGTGTGCCAGGGAACCAGCCTGCTGCCCTGTTTCACAGACTCTTAGTCATTGCCGCTCCTCTGTTCTGTCTCAGCGTGTCCTTGCCTCAGTCTCCGGTGCCTTGTTTTGGCTCCTTTGGGCCTACAGATGCCATGCTGTTCCCTCTGGTGCTCCTGTTGTCTCTGGCCTTGACTTTGCCACAAATGTGCTCTACTCATGGCTCTTTTGATGGTTGTGGGCCTTCTCCACTTTTCCAAAATGGCTCACACACACACAGGAATGGTTCTGGGTGTGGCTTCTGTCTTGGAGCAGACCAGGAAGCAAAGGTTGGAACTTGGTTCATATATCCTCTGATAAATCCAGGATTTAAGCCCTCCTTAATCCTGTCCATTAGCAAAGCATAGAACTCCCTCCAAAATGGGATGATAGCCACAGACATAGAGTCCAGAAATACAGCACATGACATAAGCGATTATGGCTAGAAGGGCCATAGTCATTGACTGGAAGTCAACCCCCATGATTAAGAATGTTGTCCGTGAGTTCTGTGTGACAATGGAAAATCTCAATGCCATCCATTCAATGCTGACTCCTAATGATTAGGCTTATTTTTCAAATAGAAAATCCAATGGTTCTTGGGCAGAGCTGCTGGTGGTTTTGAACTTCCGATGATGGGGATCTAAGCCCAACAGAAAACCACTACACCAAGGGATTATCAAACCCAGGAGAGCAGTAGAGTTCATTGAGAGGGACTGTTAGAGTCAAAATAGGGTTAAAAGTGTTAGAGGATGAAGGCACATCTGACATCTTCCTCAGATATATCATCCTTGGGCAGATGAGGAGTTGGGTACACTTTCTGTAGCCAGAGGAGGTCACTGTCTGACACCAAAGACTGAGTTCTCGAATGTGCGATGGGTCTAACAAAACACTCATCCTGTTATGAAGCCTATAATCTGAAATTGAAGGAAGGGGCTGGTATCAGAGGTTAAACTCTGAGAATCTGGTTGGCAGAAGGCTCTGGATGACAAAGGTCGCCCAAGATACATTGGTAGATATACAGGAAATACACAGGGAACAAACCTCTGGTGCACTCCCTCTATCCACAACTAAGGATTATGAGAAAAGTGGCCAGCAAACAGAGTGCATTGCTGAGTGGAATACTGAAGGTCAAAGGCATAATCCCGCCTTGAACAGTAAAAACTTGTAAGCAGATTCCCCCTAGGATGCATGCTGGACCTGATCTGGTATCCAAAAACTTATGTATTTGGGGGTTTTATTGTTTGGTTTGGTTTTTGATTTTACATATTTTGGGGGATTAACATAAGGGGTTCATATAAAAAAGAAGGTTTGGATTGGAAACTGATTGTGGTAGCTAATGTACAATTCTGCTGGAAAGGATTGGACGATGGAATGGCTTGATATATGTATTAAGCCTAATTAATTTTAAAAAACCACTCATCCTGGTTGCACTTTAAAACTACAATTTTTTGGACTGATAGATGGGCCAATCATTTTGCCCATTTTAAGTCATCACTAGTTTAGTTGGTTTCGGACACTGAACTTGAATCTTTCAGCATTGTCTAATCTCTTTTGTATGCAATGTTTTCTGCTCATTCGATGAACAAGATAGTGTTCACTCCAGTTGAAAACCAACCAACAAACAAAAAATCCGTGAAAAGGTTATGAGGTTACCACTCTCATAACCTGCTTTCCTGACTCGGGAGTCATCATTTTCTCTCTGTGAAAAGTACTTTAATTTTCCTGGATACATGACTTGATCCATGTCCCTGGATTCAAATGTTGACCATCAATCTATTGCAGAGCACCCATAGCGGTGGTCTGTTTCATTTCCTTTCATAAATGCTCTACAGTAAGTGTTAGCAGGAGGAATACGCCCCTGCAGAAAGACAGAATGCTGGGTAAGGCAGAGCTCCCGCGAAACAGAGAAAGCCCCTCAATGAGGCAGACTGACCCAATGGCCACGCTGGGCTCAAACATGACAAGGATTCGGAATATGACACAGGACATGGTAGTGTCTCTTTCCGATGTATACAGAGCCATGTGTGTCCCACAAAACCCTATGGTGCCTCACAACAGTAACGGATACAGAATGCCCAAAGAGCAAGAGAAAGCAACAAGCAAGAGAGCCCTACATAAACAAATTGTGTGTGTTTTAAAACGTCCTATAATTAAAATTATGGGGAATGTTTACAGATTTTGATTATGGAGTAGATGCGGGCATAAGCTTATGGAAAGGCCATAAAGCCATTTTAAATCAGTGAAAGACAAAAATACCGTCAGTGAGCTTTAAACAGACAAACCAAAGGTATCTCTATTCATTTTCCACCCTGGGCAAAAATGACTGAAAGAGTTCTCATGAGCGCGGATATTACTCATTTAGTGTTTGCATGCCTAATGAGAAACGGAAAAACAAAGAGCTGTCCAATTTAAGATCATGGGAAGTTGAGCTTCACCATGTTTGGGATTCTTATATGCAGACCAATGTTTCGTTTCTCCCGTATCTGGGCTTCCTATATTTACCAGATTGTAATTATGTGAGCCAAATAATTCTTATGCAGCTAACTGTCCCCTAGCTGCTGATATGTGGGGTCTGTGTAAAGAGAGAAAGGCATAGAGAAGGGAACATTATATATATGTGAAAGGCATCTGGAAAAGAAGATACTCTTTGGGCAGATAAAATTGCATTTATAATTTAAATCGTCCTGAAATTTCTTTCGAACTGAAAAGCGTTCTCTTAATTTAACAACCAATAATTTCTAATTTCCTGTAATTTCTAATCTCCTCTCACTCTTCAGCTGCCCTAATAATCCACAAACACCAAACACATCTGTTGCACCTTGGGATCATCACCGAGTTTATTGTTTACAGTGGGACACTTATCAGCTTGAGCAAGACAATGGGTGTTTGTGGGTGGGGGTGGAGAAGTGACAGTCCCATTGTTGTCAACTCCATCAGCCCAACAGGCTTAACCTGGGACAGCCCCCAAAATCAAGTACACTGGGTCAGCCCCCAAAATCAAGTACACTGGATCACCCTTCTCAGCCAGCACTTTGTGGTTGTCCTTGTTGTTGCTCAGGCTTTTCAGTGACTCAAGAATGAAACAACTCGTTCGTATTCTACCTTCCGTTTGCCTTGCTTATATGCATGTAGTGTCTTTGCATATGTGGTGAGGAAGGCTGTCTGTTGATAGGCCTCTAACTTTTTGATGCTATAGAGCCACAGGATGTAAAAGTAAACTCACGGCCACATAAAAATACAATACCTAGGTAATTTTTTCCTAAGCCTTAATTTAGCGAGGAGGCTGGAAAATGTTAGCATGCCGGGGGTTAAAGAACAGCTGATACCCCAGGGAAACTTTGTAAAACATTCTATTTATAAACAATTCTATTTGGATAGCTCACTGTCTATAATGCTATTGGCTCGTTTTATTTTTGTACCTTAGAAATTTTCCATGAAAGAAAATGGGCCCAGGGATCTCCTTCTTTCAAAGTACATTCCTGTTTCTGTCTTCCTGGATACTGGGGTGAGCAGGTTTGTCAAATTAACTTAATTGCCCTAGAGCCTCAAATGTGTCTCCTATGAATTCTACAAAAGAGAATCGATCCGCAGTGAAGAGGAGGCTGAAGGAATTGGTCTGCATTGCTTGGTTTTGCCAAGGTGTACCATGCCAGGGCAACAGCTGAATCTCTCAGGAGTGTCATGTTATTGCTGTTGTGGGCCACTGAGACCATTCCGAATCAGACTGGGACTGTCAGGTAGAAGACTTGCCTGCTTTGCTGAGTCTACATTCTCCATCTGGTACACCAACCTCCAGTATTTCAGACTTGAGCCAATAACCTGTCATATTCTCTGACAATCCTGGGACCCATCTCTGGCCTTGCATCTGACTTGCTGACTGTGGATTCATTCACTTCTCTGGTTATGAACTTGACCTGCTGGCTGAACTTGGAGTTCTCTGCTTTTGTATCCACCAGCCACTAACTAGCCTGTGGTCTTCCTGCTGGCTGTTCTTGAGTTCATCAGCCACCGAAGCTAAGTGAGTCAAGAGGAGTTCAATTTGACCCACAGATTTGGAACCTGCCTGACCTGAGAGTGAACTTGCCCGGTGCTACCACGCAAGAGTCATTTCCTTGATATAAATGCCTCTTTCTCCAAGTATATACATGTATACATGTCGCTTGTTTTTGTGCTTTAGAGAGCCCAGCCTCAAACAATTAATTTTGAGTCCATTGTTACAGCCACTGTGTCTGCAATAAAAGAGATGGGTGTGGATCTGTCTGACCTTCTCCGACTTCCTTATTGCCACAATGCAGGAACCAGACAGGCCTTCTCCCTCTATCCTTCTTAACCCTGCTCTTCCCCCAGCCATTCCCCCCCATAGCACTGTGCTTTTTCCGTGTGAATTCGATCATTATTTGCCATGGCCACAGGGAATTCACAGACAATACTCGTGGTGAAGGGGGTTTAGTCCAGAAGGCAGCAAACAGGAAGAAGGGGTACTTGGTCTCCTCAGCCAGCAGCCAAGTCTCTCCCTGGTGCTCAGCTTCTCAATCGCATGGTAACCATTTTTCACTCCGATCCTCAGTCTTTCAGCCACATGGTGGCTTGTCCTTTGTCTCCGCAGGCCCCGAAGCCAGCCTGCCTGTCACTGTCTCACAGTGCCACAGTCTTGGGCCACATGAGGAACAAGAACCCCATAGTCTAGGCACTGGAGTTCTGAGCCTTTCTGCCACAGTCTCCAGCGCATCTGGTCTTGGTAGCCTTCACCACTTCAGATAGAGATCTTGGGTATACACTCTCAAATGGTCCTGGATTTTTCTCTGGGTCCCAGATGTTCATATATTGAGGAATGATTTTGATAGAGGTGTATTTTGTCTTTTATCTGACCGTTAACGTCCCCCCCTCAATTGGAAAACCTAGGATGTGGTCTTCATCCACATTCTAAAGTAAGGTAGAAAGATGCTTGCTAGGGGACGAGTGTGGCTTGGTTCACATCCTCTACTAAGCCAGGTTTGACTCTCACCCTAATCCTGTCCATCACACAGGAGGGAGCCTCCTCCAGAAAGGGTGGTACTCCCAGCAGGATCATCCAGAATTATAAGGAGCTAAGCCCAGATGAGCCTATTAATTGACTATAACTCGGTATCAATCCCTCTAATTCAGGGACTTGCTCCTCTTCATTGACCATTTACTTCACCAGCATGATGTCCTCTAGGGACAGGGCCCTCCCGATAACATGCCTAAAGGGCCCTCCCGATAACATGCCTAAAGGGCTTGAGTAAAGTCTTACCATCTTCGCTTCTCAGGACTGATTAACTGATCCCACCATACAAGTCATTAAATACTCTTCATAATTATGGCCCAACTTATCTGTTTCATCTTATGGCTTTCACTTTTTTCCCATACACCTGATATTAAAGATTACATTTAGCTTATTTTAATTCACAAGCAGAAACCATATTACCTCTATATCGTTCCCCATCACTCTCTCAACTGGGAACTCGTGATCTCATATTCTATTTCTCTCATTACATCAGGATATCTGGCATTAATTAAAAGGTCCTCCTTCAGGAAGAGTTTCATACTGAGAGAAACACAAGTTAATCCTAATCACAAATACATTTGTTAATACACCAGAATAAAAGTAGTTGGACTGGAGTGATTTATAGAGATATTATAGAGAGGCAATGCTATGGGAAGCAATAACATCGGAACCAATTTTCTAAAAATACAGATATTAAGGTATACAGTGTTCAATGAATTCCACTTGCCCCTAGAGAAAATGGCAACCAGAATGTCATGAGAGTCCCGGCAAACTGATATGATTTATCTGACATTCAGATCATTCTTCTGAAATGAAAGATTTAGAGTACTACAAACTCATTGCCACAGAGTCGATTCCAACTCATGGCACCTCTCTGTGAGTCCCGAGACTATTTCACAATCAAAATAGTCTATGATTGATTAAGCTGTGGAATGATCACCTGCCCTGAAGAACCTCTTCACTAAACCAAGTGCCTACACAATTTTTACTATTAGGAAAACAAAATTTCTATCCATAAACTTCCCAAATGTCATCCAACTGGACATTCACAAAAGTACCTTCATTTGCCTGTCATCAGACTCAATCACTTCCTTCCATGAGAAATCCTTGGAAGACAAGACTATGCTGCTGATGTCCACTCTCCAGAGCCTTGTAGCTGACCCATAACAGGTGCTGATAAATGTCTGTTAAACTGAACAGTGGAGCTGAAAGTCACTGGGTCAAACTTAATACAGAGCCATGGGCTTGGACTCAGGTGTGGATACCACATGGCAACCCTCATGAGAAACAGTCAGCGCACATCCCTCATGCTTTCAAACAAGGGTTCTTTGGCAAAATGGCATCTTATTTTAACTCCCGGCTTATGTGTAGAGAGTGAAGAACTAGACATGCTGACTACTGCCCCACCGCCTCCAAGAGAAAATACATTTCCCAGATAATGGCTTGGGCAGGAAGACTGTCAAAATAAAGATTTCTGCAAGTAAGTTGGTGCTGTGATAAAATTAAGAACATGAAGGTGCAATGTACATCCACGAAGACATTTTAACTCCTTCTTTTCAAGAAGGTGTGCAATAATTCATCAGTATAATTAACAGGCAGAAAAGTAACCATGGATCAACTATTTTCTATTATGTGTACCTAAAAGTCTAATAATTATTCAACCTTGTTTACTTAACATATAATAGGACATGGAGCACAGCAATGGATCATGGGTGCCCCGCCTGTAGCCACCACAATACTCTCTATCGATGATCATTTAGGTAGCTTTCAAAGCTTTTATAGAAATATGGCGTGTGCCTTTGAGCCACTTCTGCTGCCTCATATAGATCCTGCAGGATAGAGTGGAGCTGCTCCATAGAATTTTCCAGGCTTTAATCTTTCTAGAAGCAAATCACCAGGTCTGTTCTTCTGCAGAGAAGTTGCTGGATTAAAATAGGCAAGATTTCAGTTAGTAGGCAAAGTTAACGATCAAAACACAAACATCAATGCTGACGCAATGTGGCTGTAAATTATGCCTGGAGCTGATTCCTTCCAGCATGACCTCCAGCTGAAAACATGCCTTTCCACTCCAGAACTTCTCCGTAGGAAGTAGAATCAGAATGGACAGTTTGGAAGTCCTGCTGTAAATACTGTGACCGGTCTTTGAGTATCAGTTCTATCCCACACTTAGGAGGCAATATTTCAGAATGAATGGCCCCAAGAATATTCACAGAACCCTGGTGGTATAGTGGAGTGTGCATTGAGCAGCTAAATGCAAAATCTAAACCTGTCAATCACTCCACTGGGAGAAAGAGATGGCTGGCTGCTGCTGTAGAGATTTAGTCTCAGAAACACAAAGGGGCAGCTCTACTCTGTCCTATTGAGTTGGAACCATCTCAATGGCGGTGAGTTTAGTTATTGGCTAAGTTTCAACTATTTGCTAGAGAGACTTCCTTATAATAACCTACATGCATACATCCCTATGCCTTTATTATTAATTTTTAAAATATTCAATCATCTGATAGATGAATAGGAATAGTTAATCAAACTGGATTTTAATGGATTGCCACGAGGGGAGCATATGTTTTTTTGGTTAAGGTCCTGTCAAGGTCTCTGATCAAATATCACCTTCTCAAAGAAGTCATCCCCGATTATGTACTTAAATCAGCCTTCAGTGTCATGTTTCCTTTTATCAACTACACAGACCTGTTTATTTTCTCACAGTGCTATCATGATTGACATCTATTTTGCTAGATTTTCTATTTTGTCATTCACACTGTTATCTCCAACAATCACACCCTCACATTCTTGAGTATTTACCATTCTATATCCCTTTGAATTTAGCATTTCATTGAATCCCCATTAGCAAGTATGTTTATTATCTCCATTGTACAGATGAAGAAATTTATGCATCAAGAGATTAGGTGACTTTTCAATTAGGTGACCCTGAAAGAATACTACACAGATCAATTTTAATGTGCAACATGGAAATGAAAAATAAACAGCACAACAACAAAACTCATTGACATAAAGTCTGACTCAATGTGTCTCTGAGAACAGAGTCGATCTACTCCATAAGGTTTCCAATTCGGTCATGTTTACCAAGCACATTGTCTCCCGTCTTTTTCTCCCTTGGAATGGTTGGTGGACACTTGAACTACCCACTTTTGGGGGAGTAGCTGAGCGTTTACCCAGCATGCCAGCAAGGCTCCTGGAGCACAAAACACAAAGAAAAACAAACATACTGTGATGGAGTCAATGCCAACTCATAGCAACCCTAAAGAGCAGGGTACAATTGTCTCTGTGCCTCCTGTAGCAGAGAGAAGCTAATTTGCCCCAAAGGATAAACAGTAAGTCAACAAACTGTTATTCGAATTGGAGTATGGGTTCTTGAGCTTCAATTTAGCCCACTCACTGACTAATCACTATAATTTGCCTGCAACGACTCTTTTTGAGATCTCTCCACCAGATTTCAGAATCAGGATCTTAATGCCACTTCCAAAAATTCCCTTTAGACTTGCTATCACAAGCCTAAGCTCAATTGAGAACTAATAATAACCAGGCAAGGAACATAAGAATATTATCCCAAGTTCATTATCTTGAGAGTGAAAGAATAAAGAGAAATTAGTTTACTCTATAAAGCATATCCAATTGCAAATGATGTCCAAGTCACATTAAATATTTTCAGGAAATTTGAAAATGAAAATGCTCCGAAAAATCAGAGATCTAACTTGCGACTTTAATTTTCTATTTAGTATTTTACTGCCTACTTCAACTCACTTGAAATTATCTTGGGAAACGTTTTTGTGTAATTCCTATTAATCATAATGTTAACCCTAGAGGTTAAAACAGAGAAATTAAGCATATTTATTTATTGTTCCTAACTAAGCAGGCAGGCCAGAGGAGCCAGTAAGGCTTGGGCTTCCAAACACGAGGAGTATAAATAAAATTGAATGTTATCGTAACATCAAAGGTCCATAAATCCTTTCCCAAATCATGCTACTGCATTGCCTTTTCCCATCCAATGTTTCTTCCCGTTCCCTTTGAAAATCATGCCTATCTCTTGCTTCAGTTACCAATGCTAAGTTTTTCTCAAACCAAGATTGTGTGTGTGTGTGTGTGTGTGTCTTCTTCTCTGAGTTTACAAGCTTGCTGTTTCCTCTCATAACCACCCATGCTCTATCAGGTGACTCTAATGCTTAAATGCTTGGGTACTAACCACGGGATCAGAAGTTTGAACTCAGGCAGTTGATCTGCGGGAAAAAAATGTAGCAATTTGCTATGGTAAAGATGATCAACTTAGAAACCCTAAGGAGAAGTCTATGATGCCCGATGCCTATAGGGTCACTGAGAGTATCAACTCAACAGGCAGTGGTGTCTATAAGAACTCTTGTTATCTAAAGCTCATATCTTTACTCCAGTGGGTCTCCTGTCAATCATAGTAGAAGCCCTGGTGGTGTAGTGGTTATGCCTTGGCCTGTTATCCCCATGATCAGCAGTTTGAAACCCACAGCAGCTCTGAGGGAGAAAGATTGGGCTATCTACTTCCATAAATGTTCCTGTCTCAGATAGCCACAGAGGGCAGTGCTGAGTCAGTATTGACTAGATGGAAGTGAGTTTTATTTGTTAGTTCTCTTTGATAATTCGTGTGTGACGCAAAAGACCCGCTGACTCAGCAGCTTAAAGAAAAGGGAGATGTTTGATTCTTGCCAGAGGTACTCCAGAAAAAAGATCTTGTGATTTACTTCTAAAAAAATATCCAGCGTTTGCAAATGTGGCGAAGGAAGCTGATGGTGCCTGGCTATCAAAAGATAAAGCATCTGAAGGTAAACAAGCAGCATCTAGCTGAGAACAACAAAGCCCACATGGAAGAAGCACACCAGCCTGTGCGATCACGATGTGTTGAAGGAAGGGATCAGGTATCAGGCATCATCAGAGCAAAAAAATCTTACCATAGTGAATGAGGGGAGGAGTGCAGTGGCGACCCAAAGCCCATTTGTAGGCCACTGGACATCCCCTTGCAGAGGGGTCTCAGGGAGGAGATGAGCCAGACAGGGTGTTATGTAGCAATGATGAAAAATACAACTTTCCTCTAATTCCTAAATGCTTCCTCCTACCCCACTATCATAATCCCAATTCTACCTTACAAATCTGTCTAGACCAGAGGATGTACACTAGTAGAGATAGGAACTGGAAACACAGGGGCTATAGGGCGAATGATCCCTTCAGAACCAGTGGTGTGATGGCAATACTGGGAATGTAGAGGGAGGGTGGGTTGGAAAGGGGGACCTGATTACAAGGATCTACATGTGACCTCCTCCCTGGAGGACAGACAACAGAAAAGTGGGTGAAGGGAGACGTCAGACATGGCAAGATATGACAAAATAATACTTTGTCAATTATCAAGGGTTCATGAGAGAGTGGGGAGTGGGGTGAAAAATGAGGAGCTGGTGCCAGGGGCTTGGGTGGTGAGCAAATGTTTTGAGAATGATGAGGGCAATGAATGTACAAATGTGCTTGACACAATGGATGGATGTATGGATTGTGATAAGAGTTGTATGAGCCCCTAATAAAATGATTTAAAAAATTCAGCTATTGAAAGCCCTGTGGAGCACAGCTCTGCTCTAGCAAACGTGGGTTCACCTGGAGGCAGAGCTGCCTCCATGGCAACAGGTCCAGCTTTCCCTCGGGCTCACCTGGGAAATCAGCTGGAAGAAGAGCTCTCTTGACTTCCGTGGGCCATGTCGCTTTTCAAGACTTTAATTTGGACACTACCTGAAAGGATGACATTAATACCAAACCCCAAAGTAGCGAAGCTTGGACCACTTACAAGGTAAAATTCCTAGTCAAAGGGTCTAAAGGCCACCTACAGTTGCTCATCATCATCATCTTCCCATCAGGTAAGAGCATCTCTGGAATCCTCCTGGCATCTTTCTGCGATAGCTTCTGAGACAAAGCTAAAGGCTGCACTGCACTACAGCCTTCCTTCCTCGGGCTTTCCAGCGGAGTGGATCCAAAGGAACTGGCACCCTGCATGTCACCTACTGAATGGTGTGGCCCAATAAAACCAGCCCTGAGACAAAAAACTCTCACGCTTTGCTAGTTGATGAACTTGAATTTCAATACGGTGTACAGTGCTCTAAGCTCTTCGAAAACAAACACCTTCAAAACAATAAAAAAAATACTACTGATATGTCATTTCCACGATTCCGTTCTCTACATCCCATGCCCTCTAGAGAGATCAGCTGATCAAAATGAAACTTTAGCTCACCCATCACAGAATGACTATTTTTTCCAGGACTTTAAAATGGCTCCCCCCACCTCCATACATTATAGGTGAAAAAATACTTGCAGGAGTATAAATAAAGGAATATGCTTAAAATGGACAGAGTTTTTATTTTGACGCCTATAGAGCTATAAGCCAACTGTTTGTTTTGTAACCATTGTACAGTTTCAAGGAGCCCTCAGGGTACTCTGTCTGTTAAGCATTGGACTGTTCACTGCAAAGTCACTGGTTCAAGATTTGTAGCATCAGAAACCTCATTTAGTGTCAATATGAGTAGACTGACTTGATTGGTTTTGGGGTTTGGTGGCAAGTAATCAAAACACTTGATTGCTCAGCAAAAAGCATTGTCACCCTCTACGTGGGCAAAAGATGCGGTAGCCTGCGCCCAGCAAGACTGCAGCCTCAGAAACCCAAGGAAGCAGCGTTCAGTTTTATAGGGACTCTAAGCGATAGAGCCACTCTGTGGGATCCTGTTTGGGTACATTCTGTTTGGCTCACTTGTGCTGGGAATGGTGGGTTGCTTCACGGTTCTGATAAGTAGATGATAAGTTTCTGTTTTCCTATGTTTCTCTGACAGGAAAATACGGAGAAAAAAATCATTTCTATGAGTGGAATAATACTGTGCATTACTCTCCCCCCCCCCCCTTTTTTCCTGCCAATCCAGGAAAGAACAGCTCGTTATCTTGACCGCCTCATCGCCTTTCATGGGCTTCACCGCTTCCACTTAAAACTCCTTTCTGCGTTTGTGTAGCCTTCAGTAGTTGTTTTATTCATATGCGAGGGTCGCACTGATCTGAAGCAGAGCTTAATTTGCAGAGCACAGACTTTCCCCCTTTGATTTTCACGTTTCTCTGTGGACACCTTCAATCCAACATCCAATGGCCGTGAATCCCTTGTAAGGACACTTGTGGCTCTACAGCTGCACACTTTGATATGTGTGTTGTCTGCGCTTTTGCAAGGGTGGGTTTGCAAACCTCAGAGCCTGGTAGGCAATGTTCAAGTGCACATAGAGGCCATTGGATTTGAGAATAATTAGTTAAAATAGTAGGCAACACAGCCTGCTGTTGTTATTGCAACACAGTGATTAAGAAAATGACATTGACATTCAGATTGGATTGCCTGAGTTCAGGCTTGGTCATGCCACTTCTGAGCAAGTTATTTATTCTCTATATACTGTAGTTTCTTCCTATGTTAATTATGGGTACATATAGTAACTAGATTATAACATTTATACATGATGATCCCTGGTGGTGTAGTGGACTAAGCACTGAGCAGCTAACTGCAAGGTCAGTGGTTTGAACCTCCCTCTGTAGGAGAAAGATGAGACCGTTTTCTCCTCATTTTAAACTGCGCCCCATTACATGAGGGTACATCTAAAAGTATTGTTACAATTCATGGAATGTTTTGTTAAACAAAATATCAAAATGTGAAGACATTGTTTCTAAATGTACCTCCATGGAGGTCTTTACATTTCTGAAAGTGATGTTTCCATTTCTCTGCCCTTTCCTCCAAGGGATTCTCTTCGATTTATGCCACTTCAAAATGGCAGTTTGGGCTTTCTTGGAGAACTCAAACCATGTTCCTTTTAAATGATCTTTGAATTCTGGGAACAGAAAGAATTCTGAAGGGCGATTATAGGAACTGTAGAGTGAGTGGGTCAAGGTCTCTCAATGAAAATCTTATCAGACAGCCTGCACCCTGGAAGAAGAAGCAAGTGCATGTCCATGATGTAAGTAAATTCCTTGGCAGAGTTGTTCTGGAATTTTTCTCACCAATGTAGTTGTCATTTTTCTTAAAACTTCTTGTTAATAAGCCCTCACCTCAGTCACTTCAGGATCAACTCTGTGGTAGTGAATTTGGTTTTGAACCTTTTAGTATAGTAGCTGCTGGACAGGTAGATAATATAGATTTGTGAGCTAGAGGAAATGTATGTGAAGAATGTGTCATTTTCTGATATCAGTTTCTGACACTTATACTTTATTCATAATGCTCATAGTTAAAATGCATAGAAGTATCATGAATTGGTAAGTGTATCCTAAGTTAAATTCTGTTAACATCCCCTGACACGAGAAGAACTAGATTGTGCCCACCTGTCACTGCTGATTTCTCTGTAACAGTCCTGGGTGAGAAACCAAACAACTCCCTACTATTGAGTCAGTGCGTCTCAGAGCAACCTTATAGCACAGGGCCGAACTGCCTCTGTGTGTTTCCTAGACTGTAACTCTGTATGGGAGTGGAAAGCCCCATCCTTCTCCACCCCCCAGAAAGAGTAGAAGAAAATGTAGAATGAAACACAACATTACAAAAAGAGAACATAGCTGTTGGTCAGAGAGCAACCAACCACAGGAGATCAAAAGGGTAGAATTCACTCAGGGATAAAGCTGACAAGGTAAGAAGGGACAGGAAAGAAAGGCAAGTGAAATAGCTGACCCCGGGAGGCAGGGGAAGCATGCTATCATATTGTAAAGATTGCAGTCAATGTCACCAATCAAATTGCGAATGAATTTCTGAATGGGAAACCAATTTGCCTGTTAAACTTTCACGGAGATCACAATAAAAATAATACATACAAATATCAATAACCCACACCCCAAATTGCGATGACGATCTTTGCGTACGCACCATAATATGCAAGCATAAACTATGGAGATCTGGTCCAGGTATATGTCATAATAGACGTTTCCTTGCACCAGAAGAAGAGGCATTGATAATCACTGCAAGGATACCTTTCAAGTGTCAAGTGCATCTGAGGCTGCTAAGAGAGCAGGGGCACACATAGACCGTGTTTTCCCACCACATTGATTTACTAACAAGAACTCATGGCCTTTCCTTTTCAAGGGGTCCTAGAATTTCCATAAATCTAACTGGAAAAAGAACCATCTGACCTTTAAAGAGGGTTTATGTTTGCTGATGTTCAGCAATCTTGTTGACCCATGTTGTGTCTCCAGCACCAATTGCAATCATTGAACTTGGGGAACAAAAATACTGTTCTGAAGGGGCAAGGAAAGGGCTGTAGAGTGGCTGGGGCAAGGTTTCTCAATGAAATGCTTGAAGACCAGCCCTAGCCCCTTGAAGAAGGAGCAGGTTGGTTTTCGGGTTATTTGTATTGAAGCTGTTACAGTGATTGGCAAAGGGTCCACTGCCAAGTTAATACCTAAGCGTCAGGCAGGGTCTTCCACTATTTGTTCCCCCTTGGTGTGGAACAGGAGCTCTGGTGACATAATGGGCTGGGATCCACATGGTCAGTAGTTCAAACCACCAGTCAGCTCTGAGAGAGAACGATGGGGCTTTCTACTCCTGTGAAGAGTAACAATCTCAGAAACTCACAAAGGCATTCCTCCCCTGCTCTATGGGGTCACCATGAGTCAGCACCCACTAGAGAGCAGTGAGTTTGTTTTGTGTTTGTTTGTTTTGACATGGACCAGAAAGGAGAAGTCACTTCTCTTGGTGGTTAGTGCTCTGTTAAGGGTAAACTTTGTTAATAGCTAATTGCTTACTAATAGCTGAGTGGTTATTTGATGTCTGATGACTAATCATTTTACTAACTCAAGCTTGCGTATTCCTAGCTCAGTAGAAGCCCGCTGTTGCACACAAGTGTTCCAAAGTCATAGGGGTGCATGTACGTCAGAGTACAGCTGTGCTTCGTAGGGGGTTCACCGGCTGATGTTTTGGAAGTTAATCACTGAGACTTTTTCTCACAATGCTTCTGGTTGAACTTGATCATGTTCACCCCTTGTACCACTCATGGATTCTTTGCTAGGCTAGCATATCGTCTATTCTTGCCAATACCAAAGACAGTTTAATATATCCCCAATAGAAATGCATGATCAACTCATAAACACAACACTCCCTTCCAGGGGGACGAACAACAGAGATCATGGGGGAAGGGAGACAGTGGTCAGTGTAAGATGTGAAAATAATAATAATGTATAATGTATCAAGGGGTCATGAGGATGGGGGTGGGAGGGAGGGGAAAAATAGAAGCTGATACCAAGGGTTCAATAGAAAGTAAATGTCTATAAAAGAATGATGGCAACATATTTATAAATATGCTTGAACCAATTGATGTGCGGATTGCTATAAGAGTTGTAAGAGCTCATGATATAATGATCTTCTAATATATATATATATATACACATATATATATCTTAATAAAGGCCCTAAGACCATAAATAAGTAGATCCATAATTATATAATGTATATATAATAACGATAATATAACTATGCTGTGGCCCATAGGAAATAATAAAGAGGAACTGGTGATAAACTCTCTTCATTTAAACAGACTTATGATAATAAGATTATTTTAGGTTTTGAAGAACTGAAGTTGGTTCTGTTAAAATAGGACTGGTCTACTTAAGTAATGGGAAAAGATTCTTCTTTTTTATTTTTTATTATGACTCCTACCTATATTGTTCTTGATTTAATAGGATATTTTCTCTGCCATGGAAAAAGAGGCCTGATGGCATAGTGTTTACATGTTGGGCTACTAACCCCAGGGGCAGCAATTCGAAACCACCAGCTGCTCCTTGAGAGAAAGATAGGGCTTTCTATTTCCATAAAGAGTTACAGTCTCAGAAACTCACCAGAGCAGTTCTACCCTGCCCTATGGCACGGTCACTGAGTTGGCATTGACTCCGTTTGAGTTATTTTTCTATGTCATTATCCACAATTAATGTTTTCAATTTTATTCCAGAGAGTTAATGTCTAACTTTTACCTCTTGTTATGGTTGGGCAATCCCAATCCATGTGATAGAATAGAATCAACCTTTGGTTTTCTTGGTTGTTACCTTGACAGAAGCAGATGGCCAGGTTTGTTACCTGCGGAAAAACTATGTAGTATTGAACCACCAACCTTTCAGTGAGCAGCAGAGGACTTGACCATTGCACCACCAGGGAGGACTCGTTCCCACCTTGCTGCCCGTTGTCCGGGATCATTGCCATTGCGTCGCTAACAGTGCTAGAGCAAGTATCTTTGTTGATAGGGTAATATCAACACAATGACATGTCACTTTTAAGATGAAAGAAAATATGTCACAGGCCCTGATGCATCGAGAACTTACGGTGACCCCAATGTCCTTCTCCAAATAACACCACACCTCCTGCTAATTGAGGAGGCCTCTGAGTGAGGACTGTGAGGTCACAGCCTTCTTGTTTCCTGTTTGTAAATACACTGAATGGAATCTAATGAGACTCAAGAGGAAACATTTGCCCAGGGAATCTATTTGGACTACATAAAGATGCTTAGACAATCCAAGGCCATGCAGAAAGAGATCGGTATTGTTGCGTTACATGGTGTGTCTATTTTTATTTCCCTTTGACGGTTTGTGGAATAAATGAAACCTCAAAGCAGAATGCATATGTCAGGCTAATCTTGATTACATGTCTCAAGTATAAATGAGATGGATTGCTCTAGAGAGAGGAAGCTGCTTTAATGGGCATACAAGTGACATCAGCTCCAGGAATCCTCCCCCCTACCCCCGCCATGACAATAGAGTGAACCTAATGGTTTCAGGCATTTGCCTCCAAATACAGTGGTCTCTTTGAAATTATACTAAATCGTTTTGATATATTACATTTCAAGAGTGCATTAGGCTGGGTTCTTTACAAACCAACCAATTGTGTGTGTGTGTGTGTGTGTGTGTGTGTGTGTGTGTGTGGAGAGAGAGAGAGAAAGAGAGAGGGAGAGAGAGAGAGAGAGAGAGAGAGAGAGAGAGAACTTTTTTTTTTTTGAGAAAGAGGAGCTTTTAAAAGTATTACAGTCCGGATAGGGCAAGATATGACAAAATAACGATGTATAAATTACCAAGGGCACATTGGGAGGGGGGAGCAGAGAGGGAGGGGGGGA
Organism: Tenrec ecaudatus; assembly: GCF_050624435.1. Classification (NCBI taxonomy): domain Eukaryota; kingdom Metazoa; phylum Chordata; class Mammalia; order Afrosoricida; family Tenrecidae; genus Tenrec; species Tenrec ecaudatus. Next base: position 148,650,732 of record NC_134539.1, on the reverse strand, counting down.
AAAAGAGGACCTGATGCAAAGGGCTTAAGTGGAGAGCGAATGCTTTGAGAATGATTGGGACGGGAAATGTATGGATGTGCTTTATACAATTGATGTATGTATATGTATGGATTGTGATAAGAGTTGTGTGAGTCCCTAATAAAATGTAAAAAAAGAAAATGATGAGGACAATGAATGTACAGATGTGCTATAAACAATTGATGTATGTATGCATTGTGATAAACATTGTATGAGCCCCTAATAAAATGTTTTTAAAAAAAAGTATTACAGTCTTGGAAACCCAGAGGGGCAGTTCTTTTTCTTATGGGATCACCATGTGTCAGCATCGACTCCAGAGCAATGAGATTAGTTATACAGAGAAATTTCTATGAAGAAAATGGTTAACATGGTTGCAGAAGCAGGTAATTCCAGTCTCAGTCCAGACAGGGTCAGATGTTAAGCTGGAGGCTTCTCCTGACTCAGCTAGCTTGGCATATTATTGTTCATGTCAATAAGCGTCTCCTGAACTGTATAGCTTATCGTATTATGGTGTTTGTCATTGTACTGTGCATATTTCAAGGTGTAGAATTAAGTATCAGTGCATATGCTTGGTCAAGGAATGGGAATCTGTCTTCTGTGCTTGACCAAGAGACCTATTGCCATTTTCCATCTGTCCTCCAACTCATACAAAGAGATAAAATTGATCAGTTTGGCAATTGGGAGCTGATTCTGGCTTATAATAATATTATAGGACGCTATCCTGGAGGGTAGAATTACCCCATCGAGTTCCCAAGGCTGTAATCTTTATGAAAGCAGTTGCCATGGCATTTTCCTTCAGAGTAGGTCATGGTTCAAACCGCCAGCCTTTCAGTTAGTATAGGAACACTTCAGCCATGGCTCCTTAAAGAACGTACACTAGCATTCATGTTCTTCTTAAGTTGAGCTCAACTTCCATGGTAGTTACTGAGCTTCGCAGATTCATACGCCCTGGTGCTGGAATGGTCATGAGCTGAGCTGCTGACCCCAAGATCTCCAGTTCAAGATTGTGAGCCACTCCTGAGGAGAAAGAGTTACAGTCTCAGAAGCTCCCTACCACCGTGTCCTAGAGGGTCACTATCAGCCAGCATTGACTCATGGCAGCGAGTGTGACACTTAGCTTTATGATTCCAAAGAACGTGCGTCAAGACACAGAAAGAGAACACATTTTTATTCTCTGTGACACTGTTAACTCTTGGATTTAAAAACAATAGAAATGTTTCTTTCAAAGGGCCATATTTCCATTTTACAAGTGGGATTGAGAATCTCCTAGAAACTCACAGCTACCTACCATACAGCCAAACACATTCATTCTGCATGATCACATGGAGGGTAACCGAAATGGCAGAGTAGCACAGCCTGCCTCAGCCTTCCAGTGGATTTCTACTCCCAGTGACCCCACAAAGGGCTTCTGAGACTCGACATAGTTACAGGAGCAGACAATCCAGGCCAACTAATTACTCTGTGTGTGCTTTTTGTTGTTTAAAGGTTATTAAGATTTCCTTGTTTTAAATCAATAATGTTCTAGATCAATAACTGTTTGTGTTCCAGACACATGAAGAGCATTACATTTCATGAGTCACATATATTTGATCTCTGCTAGACATGAATAGAAAAATACAGTCAAGGTTTATGGACTTGAGTTTTACTGATTAAGAAATTGACAAGCTTTGGAAAGACTGGGTTAAACTTTACCTCTGGGTGAACAGTTTTCAAAAGAAAGTGGGTCAGAGAGGGGTGGGGGGGTGTTTGGGCTTCTAAAGCTTTTAAAGTCTAGGTTACTTACATTTATTGGCATACCAACAGTGAACACAGTATTAAAATTACTCTTGTCTCTGGCAGATCTAGCAGATAATCCCTTTAGCAATCAAGGGTTATTTCACGTTGTAGAATTAGGAATTAGGGCATATATTTGACAATTATAGGAATTTGCAAACACACACAGAATATAAAGTCTAACTGTATAGTCAATTCAGCAGGATATTTTAATTCCAAATATTATTTAAAATTAATCAGTAGAAGCAATTTCATTGTGTGGGTCTCATTTGAACATAGTGATTAACAGCATGGGCTCTAGTCTAAAATCAAAGGGCCTGGGTTCAAACCCTGGCTCGGAGGCTAGCTAACTATGTAACACTAAGGATTCATGACTTAGAAAGAACTCTGGTAGAGTTGTAGTTAAGTGCCAACTACAAACCTGAAAGTCAGTGGTTTAAACCCACCAGCTGCTTCACAAGAGAAACATGTGGCAGTGGTTTCAATACAGATGTAAAACATACCCACACCATTGCCATTACGTCAGTTGCAATTCATTGCAATCCTGCAAAACAGAGCAGAATTGCTGTCTAGGGTGCCTAAGGTGGGGATTTTACAGAATCCTATTGCCACGTCTCTTCCCCAAGGAGCTTGATCTACCAATCTTTCCTTTGGCAGTCTAGCACCTCACTACTAGGTCCACATAGCTCCTTATTGTATAAAGAGTATCGCCCTGGATACCCTACTGGGAAAATGTACTCTGACCGAAGAGGTCATTCAGAGACAAGGAAGAGAAGGAGGGGAGTGGGAGGGAACAGACAGACAGCAGTAGTATTTTGAGGAAAGTGATATATTTTGTTTGAATCCGTTTCAATTTTTCGTTTCACTTTGCTTGTATGAACTATATCCAGGTTACCAGAAGGTATCTTCCACTTCCGAGAATAGCAAAAGTAAAGAGTCTGCTGGGTTCTGTTTTTATTGGTGTGTCTTTATTAAATCAGCGCAATGCTGTATATGACACATACTTACAGTGCCGTCATATGTAAATAGATTATAACTCTGAGCAACCATCAGGAAAAAGATCTAATTAAAGGTGTGTGTGTGTGTGTGTGTGTGTGAATGCTACTCCATCTATTCTGTCTCTTGCTAGTTCTTGCTCTCCTCTTTGTCTGTTTCAGATATTTTCTTAAGAAGTAAGGCCACTTTGTGGGATATGTCTTCCTGAGGCAGGGTTAGACGTCTGGTCAGGAAAGAATACACTATTCTGTGTACTTGGACTGAATTCACAGCCTTACATTCATTGGCATGTTCTCCTATCCAACTAAGCTGATGGCCACAGTCGATAAAATGGTAACCTGGCTGACTATAATTTAATACGTCTTCTGTCATTGAACTATATCCATCAAAACATTTGTTTAACAACAGCTAGGGGTTGTGCATTAGACTGCTAACTACAAGGTCAGCAGTCTGAACCCACCAGCTGTCCCTCTGGAAAAGGATGAAGCTTTCTGCTCCTCTGAACAGTTTCAGTCTCAGAACCTACAGGGGCAGTTCTACCCTGTCCTGTAGGGTCAGTGTGAGTTGGAATTGAGCGGGGAAATCTCACAGAAAGGGGTCAATGGTGGAATTCTTGCTGGAAACTTGACAGTGAATATGGAAGATGGAAGATGTGATGCTTTTGACTTCTGGTGTTGATGTGGGCTACTTAATATACAACGTAGACTGCTGTGAGAAGGCACGATTTGTCTTGGACGAAGACCAGTGAGTTGCTCCTTACAATGAAGGGTGGTGAGCCTTCGTCTCCTCTACTCTGGGCATAACATCAGGAAGGACCAGCCCCTGGACAAGGGTGTCATGCTTGAATCAAGAGGAAGACCCTCCGTTGTGGGTTAACACAGTAGCTGAAACAATGAACAATGAACTCAAACATAAAAAATGTCAGGAAGGTGCAGGATTGGAAAGTGTTTCATCCTAGTGTGTGCAGGGTCATTCTGAATCTGAACTACCTGGTCAGCGCCTGTTAATAACAACACACAGGAGACTCAGGTCTGATTTCTGGCCAATACACCACAAGACTGTCACCGCCTGTCAATAGAGGCTCGTGTGCTGCAAACAGGCTGAATCACATTCAGTAGAACTTCCAGGCTAAGGCAGACTAGGAAGAAAATCTGGTGATCTACTTCCAAAATGAAATGAAATCATACAGATCACAGCAGTTGAAGCCCAACTGATCATGGAGATGGCACAGGACCGGGAAGTGATTTCTTCTGTAGCGCCTGGGGTCACCATGAGTTGGAGGGGCTGAGACAATGTCCCCCTTTCTTGTCCTCCTTTATTTGAATGTGCTTCTCTATTCTGTTGCACGTAGGATCCCTGTAGAATTCCTCTGAGTGGGAACCGACTCAATGGGACCTAAGGACAATAATAACAGCTCTATTCTTTTCACCACCTCAAATGTGTTTTCATATTTTGCTTTCTTATTCCTCTATCTCCAGCTCAATAGCCTTCAAGTTATAAAAAAGTCAATGACAGTCTCAATAGAGAAAGCAGTCTGTAATCATACACTGCCTTATTAAGCATCTTTGCACCAGAATGCAGGTATCACAGCAAATACATGATAATTGCAATATCAGCTGTAATTAAACGTGTGCTTCTCCATGTTCTTAAACCCTTACTGATAGCAGTAAAGAGTTGCAAAGGCCTGGGCAGTACACTTTGATAGTCTTTGTTCCAATTTCCTAGATCTGTTCCTCTCTCGTAGTGAAATATTTTATGTAAACCTTCAAAATTAGAATCCATGGAGGGGCTTGTTTAGTTATGTTAACTGACGCCACGCTATGTGTCCTTGAGCTGGTTGCAACTCATGGTAACTCTCTGTGCATCAGAAAGAAACACCGCTCAATCCGATGCCAACCTCACCAGTGTTGGTACATTTGAGCCATTGTTTCAGTCACTGCACCAATCTAGCTCCTTGAGAGCATGATGTTTTTTCCTCAGGGACTAATCTCTTCTGATAACCTGTCCCAGGTACATGAGATCAATCTCACTATCCCTGACTCTAAGAGTCATTCTGGCTCTACTTCTTCCAAGACAGATTTGTTTGTTCTTTTGGTAGTCCGCGGTCCTTTCAATATTCATTGCCAGCACAATCATTCACATGCATCGATTATTCTATGGCCTTGATTCACTCCTCAACTTTCTCATGAATATTAGTCAATGAAATGACATGGCTTGGGTCAGGCTCACTTTGGTCCCCAGAGTGGCATCCTTGCTCTTCAACCCTTGAAAGAGGCCCTGTGCAGTCGATTTACTCTACACATCCAAATTGTGAAAATGATCCATTTTATCTCTCTGTACAGACCTATGAGTTGAAGGACAGATGGGAAAATGGAAGTAGGTCTCTTAGTCAAGCACAGAAGACAGATTCCTGTTTCATTTAAATACTAGGTACTATCAACTCTGTAAAAGCTGTAACTTGAATAGACTTCTAGCCTTGGCGTAGGATTAACTCTGTTATGTTCTAAAATGAGCCTTGGTAATGCAGTGGTTAAACACTCCCAAAGGTCCCCAGTTAAACTCAGCCATCTCTCCCCTTAGAGAAAGATGTGTAGATTTTCTCTGGTAAAGATGTTGTCATAGAAAATCCTACAGGTCAGTTCGACTGTGTCCTGTTGGGGCTACTATGAATCAGAATCAGCCTGAAGATTCTACATTTGGAGTTTATTTTATTGTATTTTTCATTTTTATTTATGTTTGCTTTGATGATGCTCTGAAAGTCTATAAAACTCCACGTCAGATAAAACTTAGATTTTAATGATCTCTTTCAGCAAGGTCCTTTTCCCCACATCTTTATTCTTAGAATAAATAAGGAGGTATGAAATCGATTTTCATTAATTGACTTGTGAGGCAAGAAGGAAGAGTTTCAAATAGATAGTATGAAAAAGATGAAAGCAACATTTAATACCCATGAATCTTGGGGCCAGTGGCCTTGAGGGAAATCATTTTCCAGGATAACAATGAATGTAGATGAAACCCCCACTTCCAAAGATAGAAGAGGCACTTAGAGATTTATTGTGCTGTATCCTGCCATTGGAGAATAGGGGTTGCTTACTGTTCCAAATTACCTCTGCTTTGTTCACACCAAGCTCCATAAAGAATGAATAATGCTATCCCACTGGGGTAATGAGGAGGTTATCTCCAATCTATGGTTCATGCTGGATAATGGTTTCCCTGGATCTTGGGCTACGTTTTGCATAATTGGGTAACAAGCTCCTTCTCAATTTATTCATCCTCTGTTTTACTTGAAGACTGAGTCACCACAGGCCGTATTGACTTAACAAGAGGGTTCTGCTTTAAGCAACGGATAATGGGCCAAAGAGTCTCGTTCCCAGAAAAGGATGGTCAGCTACAGCTCAGAAGGCTCAGGGCAGATTACGTGACACTGACAGGGCTCAATGATAATTGACTTAATAGCACAATGCCATGACTTCCCCCTCTGATTCTGATTATGAAAGGTTGCAGTGTGTCTAATCCCTTGGTAAACAAAATCTCTAGTTTGCAAGTTTACCCAGGGAAAGACATGATCAAACACAGCTTCTTCCAGAATCCATGCCTGAGATTGCCTTTGGATAATGGTGTCTCCCATGGCCAGGTCCAGATAGGTGACCATGCAGATCATTGCATTCAAGGTTAAGACCGGAGAGTGAGAATGGATTTCTAGGCTTGTAATGGAGCATTTTAGCTTCTGACTCTAGAGGAAAGCCTCGAAGGGCATTATATAGAAAGCATGCAGATTCAGGAACGTTGTGTTTCTTCCAGGTAAAGTAAAGTTAACGGTATGCTGCTCGACCATGTCTGCATGTTGGTGACACACACAAAAGGCATGTGATTTTAATGTCCGAGTCCCATCTTCAGAGGTTTGGAGGCAATCATCCTGGAGTGAAATCTGGGCACCGGGGCTTGGAAAACTTCCCAAATCCTTCTAATAGGCAGCCCCTGATGAGGGTTAAGAAATTAAAGTGAGGCAGGAGAAGGCAGGGCAATGAAGGGCAGGTGGCACAGAGAAAACCAGTCGAGAAATTCATGGATATGAGAAACCAATTGTACCCACATGAAGGAAAGCGAGAGCAAACTGGAGACAAGCCAAATGTCCTCTGTTAGCAATGGGGACAAATAAACTCTATTATATTCTTGCAGTGATTTATTAAAAAATAAATGATCACCAGCTACACAAATCTACACCCATGACTCTTAGACGCATAACATTACTTTAAAAAGGAAAACAAGTAACCAAGGGAAAAATGGTTGACAAGACGGCCCTTCGGCCTAACTGTTCAAAAAATGCAAAGTACCTGTTTTAAGGAAACCGATTTTCTTTTAAAGTTATAATGAGAAGCAACGGACCTAATGAATGATTAAATAAATTCAGAAGAGCAACTAACTTTCAGAGAAGGGGTACTGGGTGACTTCAAAGCTCTGGTTAATGTTTGTTCTTTATCTGGGAAACAACAGAGAGAGAGAAGGAAATGCGTGTATAAAATTTGATCTGATTCCTGTGTGATCACTTCTACTTTTTTCACCTTAAGAGCCTGTGACTCACTGTAAGTATGTGTTCACCGAACAAAACGCAGGTGTGTGCAATGTTTATAGGTGTGACTGTAGGTGAGGGAGAAAGAAATCCAAACCTTCAAGATGTTACATAAGGGGAGGGAGTCTGAATTAAAAATGGGCTTCAGAGATTCTAAAGGAATATCTTCCTGTTTAATTATTCAAAGAGACCAGGGGGTGATAATTTTCCCTTGACTGAGGGGAAAATGAGAATCCATATTTCAGTTCCTGAGCCTGGTGGAATGCAGCCTTGAGACTTTTTGAGAGTCGGAATGTCTCCGTGCAGGGTTCTGCCCTGTACACGTCAGGCCCTCTTCTATCTAACATGGCAATAGTCATGGTGGAAAATCCAAGACATCAGAATGACCAACAGACACACTTTCAATAATTGTCAACCATTTTTTCATGCCACTTGTCTCCTTGGCTTCCGGCTCTTGTAATTCTGGCTTCCCCCAGGCCCACCTTGATTCAAAACGGAAGACCTTGGGGGGTTGGGGGGCTAAACTCTTCCGTTGACTGTGCTATGGGTCGTGGAGGAAGGCTTTCGGTTGCATATGCCACCGGGAACAGCTTCGACATTCTTAGTCACATGTGCTACCAACTGAGCTACCTCAACCGTCTTGCTAGAGTGGGCAAATCTCCAACCCAGTCTTGCCTTGTCTCCTGGGAGCTGCACAGAACACTTAATCTCTCTCAGTGTCTCCTTGCAAATACACAGAGCTAGTGGGAAGCAGGGCTTTCTACAACATGGCCCGTTAACATGGAGTCCAAGAACAATGACGTCACCTGAGAAAATAGGAATTTCAGGTCTACCCCAGACTTACAGCATTGGAATGAACGTTGTAACAACCTCCTGTGGGCCGCAATTCACAGCCATTGTAACGTCCGGGAAGCACAGCTCCTTTCCACGGAACAGAATGACCATCAGGTAAAGAAAGTTCTTTTCATCTCCTTTGAAGATTTCCTAACTCCTGTTACTTGCTTTTTCTTTTTTTTTTTGCTTTGAAAATTTTCAAACCATTTCTTCTAAGCTAGGTAAGAATAGCCTCGTCTTTCCAAAAGAAATTCTGAAAAACTGACTTTTTTAATCTATTTATTTTTAAGACACTTGCAGCATACCCTTCCGGACCCCCACCCCCATCCTCAAAATCCCCCCAAAAAACCCAACCTCACAGCCATGGAGTCCATTTTGACTAAGTACTAAGCTGCAAACCACAAGGTTGGAGGTTCAAACCTAATCGCTGCTCCAGGGGCCAGGTGAGATGGGCAACTTCTGTTATGACTGAAAGTTCTGGCCATCCACATGGGCAATTCTAACGTGTTCTAGAGGGTCCCTGTGAGTAGACCCTTAGCACTGAATAAACGATGAATTCCAGGCTAATTTTAATTTTATTCCTCCTCTTATTTCCCCACTGTCCCTCTCCTGTTGTCACTTGCCTTGTTTCACCTGCCTTCCCAATGCTTTTAGCCAAACTCGGGAGAAGGTGAGCCCAACCAGCAATCCAGTCAGGGGAAGCCATCATTGTGACCTCACAGATACAAGGTCAAAAGAAATTAATGGTGGTTGGAAATAAGTGTAAGAAGAGTTCACTTCCGTGAGGAAAAAATATGTATGCATAGTGCTTCTGTTTCCTGTCCTTGAATAGGGTCATTTCTTTTTCTCTCAATGATTCTGAAAATTACAGAGGAGTAAGGGGTCCTGTTGCTGTTACTGGTAGGTTCTGATTTATAGTGGCTCTGGGTGCAACGGCCTGAAACAATGCAGGGCCCTCCACCATGCTCACAATTCTTGTCATGGCTTACACCATTGTAGCCACTGTGTCAGCTCACTTCCTGGAGGGCCTGCCTCCTTTGTCTCATATCCTCTACAGGATCAAGTATGGGGACTCGTCCCTCCTGATAACATGTCTCCCATCCTCGCTTCTAAGGAGTTCTAGGCTGCCCGGAATTCTTAAATTATGCTCCTGCTCATTTGTTGGCTGTCTCACATTCTGATGACCCGTCCACCTCCATACATCACACTTACAGTTTGTTTCTATATTTTGAATTGGTAACTAGGTTACCCTTAGGCAATTCCTTTTCACAGAGATAACCCAATTTCATTTTATTTGTTTCTGTAACTTTCATGTTAAAGGGAGTGTACTCCCTAGAGGCCCTGGAATATTACCTCAACTCCACGGGTCAGTTTCCACTCATAGCACCCTGTTCACCCCAGAACAAGCCCCTGCTCGGTCCTGCTCCAGTCACACAACTGTTCTTATGCTTGATCCCATTCTTACAGCCACTGTGTCAATCAACCTCATCAGGGGCCTTCCCCTTTTTGATGCCCCTTGACTTTACCAAGCACAATGCCCTTTTCCAGTGACCACTCTCTCCCAACAACATTTCCAAAGTACATGAGATGAAGTCTCGCCATGTTTGCCTCTAAGGGGAATTCTGGCTGTCCATTTTCCAAGACAGATTTGTTGGCTCTTTTGGCAGTTCATGTACTTTGAATATTTTTCACCAACACCGTAGTTCAAATGCATCAAATGCTTCTGTCCTTATTCAGCTTCCATACTAAATCAGAGTTATGGGTTTTGTGCCTTTAAAATTGTATTGATTGATTCCAAAACACAAAAACTTGTTGATTGTCTACTGTTGACAAGGCCCTGTATGGTGAAACCAATTGTCATGAAATTTATTTTGACTCATGGGACCTCACATGGGGCAAAGTAGAATGGTGCTCACTTGGGTTTCCAAGGACTGACTTAACAGAGGTATATCTCTACACCTGTCTTCTAAGGCATCTATGGTTGGACTTGAGCCCTGAGCCTTTTGATTAATAATGATAAGTGTAAACCATTTGTATGACCCAGGTACTCCCATGGTTGAAAAATAATGTCAACCTCTCCTCCATTCATCATTGGCTGACTCTTCCCCTTGAGACTGGTAGAGGACATTTGTCACTTGAAGCTCTCACCTTGCACGGAGTTATTTTCATCCCTGGCTTTTTTTTAACTTTCTTTATTTACTTTCTTTTTTTCTTCCACTGAGCCTTACTATGATGGGTTGGCGGGAGGCATGTCAGGAGGGCATGTTGGTAGCTTGTAAAGTCCTCGGTAATCTAGGACTTAACATCTCCTAAATAAAGTGGGTTTTCAGTTCCAGCATCATTAAAAAAAAAAAAATTCTTCCGCAGAGAAAACAGACGCCAGCTGGAAACTGCTGTGCTGAGGTTCTCCCAACAAGACTGCAGCTGTCCCTTCTTCCATAACATTTTCCAGTGAAATTTTTAGGCTTCACCTGTTGATACATATGACAGGAGTTTGCTTCCCTCCCCAACCCCAATAGATTTCCTATGCAGCCTCCCCTTGTAGGGGAGCAGGCTGAATTCCTAGAAGCCCAGCTCCGAATGACCATTTTGAACATCCTCTTATGTATAGGTTGCAGATGGAGAACAGGGAAGCACAGAAGAAAAGAGAGCTGCTGGGCTTGTAAGATTTGGACACCTTCGCATGGTTCTTGAGCTCAGGGGGAAAGAATCAAAAACAGGAAGACAGCTGCTCTGCATATGTTGGATGTTTCCTGGTCATATTCTTCAACAACTAATTTTTAGTCCCTACCTAAGTCTTTGGGAACACTGGGGGTTCAGGGTTCAAATTCTTGCCATTCAGGTAAGAAGTCTGGATTTCATTCCCAGTCAAGGTACCTTATGTGATGCTACCATCCGCCTGTCACTGGGGCCTTGGAACACTTGACTGGTGTTGAGCTGATTTCAGTGGAGCTTCCAAATGTACTAGAAAACAGGGCTGGAGAGGGACTTGGGAACAGCAGCCACTGATCATGATCTGATCAGCAACCTATGATGGGAATTGCATGGGATCAGCAGCATTTCCTTCCATCACTCATGGGGTCTCCATGAGTCAATGACCAACTCTCGAGCCACTCCCCACAACAGCTGAGGCTTGCCAGGAGTCCTTTAGGTGTTACAGAAATAGACCTTGCGAAGGAAGAAAAAAGTAAAACACAAGAGAGAGTCTAAATAAGATCTCAGTGGTAAAGAACATTCCCGGAGACCGAAATTGGCCTTAAGGGAGAATAAAGGGAAGGGGAAGATTCACAGCAAGACAAAAGAATGTTGCCCTGTCTCCGCAGATAGATGGCTTCAGCCACTGGCATACGTCACTGGGTCTCACTGCTTTGTTTCCTAAGGTAATTAGTTCTATTGACACACAGAATTAGATATTCAAAACTATCTCCTAATAGAACTTCTATTCCACCATCTGCCATTAAAGGAACATGAAATAGCATTAAAAGATGATAGATAGCTCTCCGAGAACTAGCTATATAATAAAGTTCATTAAAACTCAATCAAATATTGAGTCCCAGTTATATAACATTTTGCAAGCAGCCCCAAATACCTTGAATGCTTTTCATGATAAAGTCCTCTATTGTTCTCTTTAACCCAGTCTGACTTCAAATGACTATGTATTTTTCTTTCTTTCTTTCTTTTTTACTTTCTTGATGTCTCTCCAATCTGCCCCCATGTCCCCTAACTTGCCACCATGAGCAGGTACAATGCCACTTTGTAAGAAAAGGTGAATCCATATGATTAAAACCTCTCATCTCTCCTCCATCTGACATATATAGAAGGGCACTTCAAAAATGGATGAAAACATTCCATTATTGTTTAACTCTACTTTTCCATGGAATCTGGGAAGCTATCTTGTAACTCTACTTGCACCCCTGTAAGTGCCCTAGGCCATCCTTTCCCTTCAAATAGGAGAGCTGATTTTAATGTTTCCTTGTCTCCTATTTGCCTCCCGCCTCCAGGATTCTTACTTTACCAATGTTCTCTGCTCTAGGCTGTACAATCAATTTCATTGTGTCAACTGATTGATTTCCATCTGCTTTATGCATCTCTTGCTTCTGTTACCAAAATTATAAAACTTTAACCTTTTGCACAATATCTTGTTTCTTTTGGACATTTGAAATTCAGATATATAAATGCCTCGGCCACTCTCTAGTTCACACTCAGAGGTCCCCACAGAAGGTTGTATTACACCAGGTTGACTAAGGAAACAAATCCTGTGACATTTACATATGTGCAAGAAGGAGCTTTATATCAAGAAGCAATCATACATCAAGAGAACATCCCAGCCCAGTCTAACTCAAGTCCAAAGTCCAATACTAGTCCAGAAGTCAGTCCCTCTTCAGACTCTTGCAGCCACAAGCAGTACTGCAGAATGCAGGAAGATCACAGGTTGGAGGGTGCAAAGTTGTGAGGATCCATTGGCTGTGGAAGCATCAAGTCTCAGAGTGGCATGCCAGCAGAAAGGTGAAGGCAGAGAGCGGGGTGGTGTCCAGGGCCCTCCTTATGAGAAGGCCCTACCCACAGGGAGTCAGTCACCATCACATCATGACTTGACTGACAGGTTAAATTCCACCCCTACATTTCTACATATCTTTGAGTTGATGTGAAATTATGTAACTACCACAAAGGTGTAACCTACCTACAAGTGTGGGTAAGATCAGTGACTCAGCATATCAAGTTCAAGACTAAATGGAATAGAAGAATGCAAGTCACCTTCACAGAGAGGGAAACCAAACTCCCTGCCCTTGAGGTCCTTATGAAACATAGCAACCAGATAGGACAGGGTAGAATGGCCCACTGTGAGTTTCTGAGCCTGTAACTCTTTGCAGAAGTAGAAAACTGGCAGAGTCAAACTGCTGAGCTTGTGGTATGCAGGTCACCTAGTAACCACTATAGCACCAGAGCTCCTGCAGATAGAGAGAGCCAAACACTAAGGCTAGCCTGAGACAGATAGCCTCATTATTCTCCCCTAAAATACCTGGCGGTTTTGCTGACTTCACAGTTCACAGTCCAATGTTTTACCCAGAAGCACTACCAGGGCACCAATTATAAGTGTTCTTTTGTTCCCATTCTTTACCATGATAGCCATAGTTTGCTAAGACCCGTGCAGTTGAATACCTTTGCGTTGCCAATAAAATGCCAGTAAACATCCTTCTACTCTTCTTTTCTCTAAGGCAAGCTTTATGGAATGCCAGCGTGATATCGCTCATTCCATGTCTTCTGGCTTGAATTTCTGTCAGCTCCTTGGAGAGCTACTGCTGCAAAGAATTTTAAATTATGTTCAACTGAATTCTATTTGCACGCGATAGTAATGATAGTCTTTGAGGAGCTCCACATTCTGCCAAGGCATCTTTCTTTGGAATGTGCACAGATGTGTGTCTCTTCCTGTCAGTTGGTCGGGTAGCTATCTTCCAAATTTCATAGGTGAAAAAGTGACCTGTCTTGAGAAAAGACTCCCAGAAATTAACTACAAAAGGCAGAGAGACTGAGGCAAAAATGGGCAAGAGCCTGAAACAAGCACTTCTCAAAAGAGCTGTGTTATGAAGAGGAGCTCGACTGCATTAGTCATCGGAGATATTCAATCTGAAGCCCCAAATGAGATACCGCTACACACCCACTGGAACATCTAAATTTAAAAGAAGAGTCTCTCGATAGCAACTGCTGGCCAGGATGTAGAGCAGCGGGTGGGAGTCGTATAGTGCTGGTGGGAGAGTGAATTGGTACAACCACTCTAACAAACTGTTTGTCAGTATCCACTAATGCTAAATGTAAGCACTCCATCTGATGCAGAAATTTTACCTCTAGGTATAAAACAACAAGAATGGAAGCACATGTTTAGCAAATATAGGCACAGAAATGTATATAGGAGACTGTGTAAGTCCGGATAGACTAGAGAAATGAATCCATGGACACACACGTGTATGAGAAAGGCATTTATATACAACAATCTATAAAGTCCTCTTCAGACTCATGCAACACATGTAACGATGCCCAATGCAGGGAGATCACAGGCCAGCGCTTTCCTCCGACGAGTTTTCACTTACCTCTTATGTTGTGACTGGAAAATATAACCAAGTAATAAAAAACACAAAATGGTGCACAGCTAACAAACATAATGGCTTCCCTCTAAAAATGTTATCTAGCGCTGCCGCTAGGTCTGATTCAAAACAGCATAGCCCAGAGTACTCTTTTTAACCTTTTCGCTATTGGGATCTGTTTGAACTACATGACACTGAGAGTGGCAGACATCTCACATCCAAACCTCGCCGGAACCGAGTCACGGTATTTATTCACATCCATAGGCCCCAGGAAAAGCACTAGGCCATGTGTATAATCATCTTCAGTAGTTAAAGGGTTACGGGGGAATTATGTGTACGGTATTGTCTCCATCTCCCCTAAGCGCTATTTTCTTTATAACATGTTTTCTGTTTTCATTTTATTTCAGGGCATCATGGGCCCTTGACCTAGAGAGTAGTCATGCCTAGATAGTCAGTAAAACTGGAGTCTGCTGAAGTGTACACAATCCTACTACCAATTTCCAAGAAATCCAGAGTAGCCTACAACATTTCACCACTGGAATGCAATCAATAAACTCTGGACTATGAAGCATTCTACCGGGCAGAAAATAGGTTTTTGTTCCGACCAATAAAGTCCAAATAAAACTGAGAAAGGAAGACATGCCTTGTGCGATTTCATTCAGCTATTTGGTTGTCTAATGCCGTTTTCACATTATATTAAGGCACTTTTAAGGTCTGTCCTAATGTTAGTGTATGGATACAAAAGAGCATTTTTCTCAATGGGATGTGAAGATGCAATTAGCATACAGTGTTCTAAGTTCAGTTCTATAAAGGCTGTGGTTCAGGGCAGAGTAAAGACAAGAGGGAGGGTCCACTGATTTGAGGGTACAGTTAAAGTATATGCCATCATGACTCATAGGGACCAGATTTTAGGAGAGTAAGATAAATTGAGAGACACCTAAGTACATGGTCCTAGTTCCTGGGGACATCAAACAAAGAGAACAAAAAAGGAACAAAGCTTAAGAACCTTAGGACTGACTCAGTGGGCAATTGATGGAAACAAGGCCGGCCAAGGTTACGTATAGAATAATGAGGTCTCAGTTCCTGGCCATTGGGAGCAAATGAATTGTTTTCATTTCTAATTATTTTGATCTCATGTCATTAAAACCATAAATAGCAATATTAGCTTGGCTCATTAACAGGAGGCATGTTCTAGGTATCAGCTAATGGATACAATATTTGCCATGACAGAATTCTTGTACAAATTATCCCAACAGCAGAAATGGCATGCCATGTGAACATAATAACCATAATGTGTTTAGGAAAACATGATTGGATTAAGACACCAGGCGTTTTTAATTTAATAATACTACATGCAAAGAGTCACAGATGACTCACCCAATCGCCTCTTCATGGTCCAATGTTCATTTAACACCACTATAAAAATAGTGAAATTTCTTACAGAGAATTTAACCTAAGTGCTTTACAGATAAGCATCTGAACCCGTTCTAAAGATGATATGGGGAGACATCAATGGAAAGATTATGTTAACAGTTTGAAGAAAATCAAAGTAGGACAAAGGAAAGCCGTTATGATCTAAATGAAGACAATTAAATAGTGCAGTACTAAATGAGTACTAAATGAGTAATTGGGCATATGGGCCTGAATATGTTGCAGGTCGCCCTCCATCTGGATTTTAATAAGCTTTGAGTTATTGCCAATAAAATATCAAGGAGGCCTCTCCCAGAATTCATGGGCATCTGCCCACATGGTCCAAGCAGGCAGCTGATGGGTAGCAGTTGTTGTTGGGAGTCTGACCAAAGCGGCCAGTCTTTCAAGGTGGACCAAGGTCTGGCAAACTATGTGTAACTGGAGCATTGAGATGCACGC
Source organism: Tenrec ecaudatus (assembly GCF_050624435.1). Classification (NCBI taxonomy): domain Eukaryota; kingdom Metazoa; phylum Chordata; class Mammalia; order Afrosoricida; family Tenrecidae; genus Tenrec; species Tenrec ecaudatus. Next base: position 148,634,592 of record NC_134539.1, on the reverse strand, counting down.
TAGACTAAATGAAAATTATTTCCTTGATTATAGTTGAAGGTCATTTTTAAAGATCTATGTATCCTCACTCATATTTTTAAAGTCACATAATGGCATATTTCAGATTTCATTCTTAAGTCCAAATAGCTGTATAGAGTATCATACCTGGTTTATTATAAGTATTTAAATTGTACATAAAACCACAATCCTCTTCTTTTAATTTTATAGAAATCTGTACTATCACTGGTGCAGATAGGAGCTGGAGGCACAGGGAATCCAGGTTGGATGATCCCTTCAGAACCAGGGGTGTGAGGGGCGATACTGGGAGGGTAGAGGGTGAGTGGGTTGGAAAGGGGGAACTGATTATAAGGATCTACATGTGACCTCCTCACTGTGGGATGGACAACAGAAAAGGGTGTGAAGGGAGATGCCGGATAGGGCAAGATATGACAAAACAATAATTTATAAATTATCAAGGGCTCATAAGGGAGGGGGGAGCAGGGAGGGAGGGGAAAAAAGAAGACTTGATGCAAAGGGCTTAAGTGGAGAACAAATGCTTTGAAAATGATTAGGGCAAAGAATATACAGATGTGCTTTATACAATTGATGTATGTATGTGATAAGAGATGTATGAGCCCCTAATAAAATGTTTTAAAAAATTTTAAAGAAAATCTGTACTATATGAAGAGAATGACATCAAAACGGAAGGAAGGATTATTAACAATCAAAAACATGCAGATGATATAAAATTGCTTGCTTTCAGCAAGCAGGACTTGAAGCACCTGGTGATGAATATCTGGCACTGTCATCTTCAATATGGATTTGAGCTCAATGTAGAAATAAAATCCTCACAAATGGACCAATAGACAACATCATCATATCTGAGAAAAGATTAAAGTTGTCCCGGATTTCATTTGCTTCGATGTACAATCTATGTTCATGGAAGCACTGGTCCAGCAATCAAAGGATGTGTTACACTGGGCGAATCTGTTGAAGACGAAGATGCTTCTTTGAGAACTAAGATGCCCCTGACCTAGCCCATAGTATTTTCAGTTGCCTCATAAGCATGTGAAACTCGGACAAGGGATAAGGAAAACAGATGAAGAACTGATACACCAAAGTTATAATGTTGGCGAGAATATTGTATGGCACTGTGGACTATCAGAAGAAAAACACATCTGTGTGGGAAGTACAGCCAGGCTGCTTCTTAAAAGCCAAACCATGAGAGTTCTTCTCACTTACTTTGGAAATGTTATCTGGAGAGACCAATCTCTGAACAGAACATCATACTTGATAAAGTTAAAGGTCAGTGAAAAAATATAAGAACTTCAATGAGATAGATTGACACAGTGATTGTATAAATGGGCTTCCACATTAACAATTATGATTGCAGCATAAGGGTGGGCAGCATTTTCTTCTGTTGTACATAAAGTCGCTTTGGGTCGCAGTCAAGTTAAAGATGCTAACAATGATATACACAGCTTTCCGTGCTGTAAGTGAAGAGGCATTGAAGCACTCAGTGAAGAAAACCACAGAAAGCAGCCTTGACGAATGGATTGTCACTGAACACAAAGAACACAAAAAAGTCTCCCAATAGATATCATGATCAATGGAGAAAATGTTAACATTCTCAAAGATTCCATTTTACTTTGATCCATAATCAGTACCCATGGAAGCAGCAGTGAATAAATCAAATTAGTTGGGTCAAATCTGTTGCAAAAGAACCCTTTAACATGTTAAAATGCAAATATATCACTTTAAGGACTAAGGTGCCTAGCATAAGTCATGGTATTTTTCAATTGCCTCATATGAATGGGAAAACCAGATAATGAATAAAGAACAAATAAGTACTTATGCATTTACTTTGTGTTATTGGTGAAGAAAATTGAATATGGCATGGAATGCAAAAAGGAGATCTAATCTATCTTGAAAGAAGTGCAGCTAGAATATTTATTTGTAAAAGTGAAGATGGGGAGAGTTTGTATTTGTAACATGTATTTTTGGCCATGTTATCAAGAGGGGTCGATCCCTGGACAAGGATACTATGCTTGATAAAGAAGAGGGTCATTGAATATAAAGAATATGCTCAACAAGATAGACTGACACAGTAACTGAAACAATTGGCTCAAAAAGAGCAATGACATGAAGATGGCACAGGCTTAAGCAATATTTTTCTATTTTCCATGGGATCTCTCTGAGTCAGAATTGACTACAAAATACCTAATAACATCAATAACAATTTTCATGGTAATTTAATAATCTCCATGGTCTATTTAGGAACATATGACATAGCTCTTCAGTATCTGAAATTTGATAGGAATTATTGCTCTTTATGTATTCCATTTTCTCAAGGAGCGCTGGTAGCATAGCGCAGTTGATAAAAGGTTGGAGGTTCAGACCCGCTGGTGTAGTTGGAACCCAACAGCTGCTACATGGGGAAAGAGGTAGTAGTCTGATTCCAGAAAATTACAGGAGACTCGTCTCAAGACTACAGACAAAAATAAGCTGAGAATCAAAGATTGGAGAAAAGCATACCAAGCAAACAGCAATCCAAAAAAGCAGGGTTTGCAATTCTAATCTCAGATACAGTTGACCTCAATGTGCAAACCATAAGAAGATAAGGAGGGACACTATATAATGTTCAAGGGAAAGGTAGACAAAGAACCACTAAGCATTTGAAACATACATTCCCTGAATGAGGGACCCCCTGAATACATCAACCAAATGCTCCAAAAGATGAAAAAAAGAAATCACAGGCTCAACAATTATAGTAGATGACTTCAATACACTGCTCTCTGTGTGAGCTAGATCACAGGGAAAGAAAATCAACAAGGAGGCTAGAACTCTAAACACTACAGTTACACAATTTGACCTGATAGATATTTATAGAGCTCGTTATCCAAATACAAAAAATTTCACATTCTTTTCTAGCCCATATGGCACATATTCAAAGGTAGACCACATGCTGGGGCATAAAGCAAATCTGCATAAATTTAAGCACATTGATATCCTACAGACCTATCTCTCTGACCACTGTGCCATAAAGCTGGAAATCAATAAAAGGATGATGAAGAAAACAAGAGTGAACAATTGGAGGATAAATAACTCTTTATTTCAAAAGGAGTGTGTACTGGCCCATCAGAGATGAAATTAGAAAATTTCTAGAAACCAACGAGAATGAAAACATGATGTACCAAAACTTATGGGACGGAGCAAAGGCAATAATCAGGCAGTTTCATAGAAATACATGCACACATGAAAAAGAAATAGAGACTTATGATTGATATACTGGCATAAAATATACAGCAACTGATCAGAGTCAACAAGACAATTATACTAAAAGCAAAAGGAAGGAAATAATAAATATCAGGACTGAAATTCAGGAGAGGGAAAATAAGAAAACTATAGAAAAATTAATGCTGCTACAAGTTGGTTCTTTGAAAGGATGAACAGAATCGACAGACTGCTGACAAACCTAACCAAAGAAAGGAGGGAACAGATTTCAATAGCAACGACGAGGGATGAAAGATGGAACATTACAACAGACCCTAACGAAATCAAAAGGATAATTACACAGTACTACAAAGTCTGTACTCCAATGACTTCAACAACTTGGAAGACATGAACAAATTCTTGAAAAAACAATCCCTCTCTAGACTATCTCTGATGAAGTTCAGGAATCTCAACAGACCCATAACAATAAAAGAAATAGACAAGGTTATCAAGGGATTACCAACAAAAAAAAATCCCCTGGACCAGATGGCTTCACAGGAGAATTCTATCACGCATTCTGGGAAGAAGTGACACCAATCCTACCCAAACTCTTCCAGAACATAGAAAAAGATGGCAAACTCCTGAACTCCTTCTATGAAGCTAGTATAAGTCTGACACTGAAACCAGATAAGGATCTAACAAGAATTGAGAACTACAGACTTTAATGAACATCGATGCAAAAATCCTTAACAAAATAGTGGCCAATAGAATACAAAAGTATATAAAATAAACAATTCACCATGAGGAAGTGGGATGCATAACAGGGATGCAAGGATGGTTCAACATATGAAAGACCATTAGTGTCATTCACCACATTGACATGAAAAACAATAAGAACCACATGATAACATTGATAGATGTGGAAAAAGCATTTGAGAACATCTAACACCAATTCCTGTTTAAGACACTCAAGAAGATAGGAAAGTAAGGGAAATTAATCAAGATAATACAAGCAATATATGAAAAACCAACAGCCAATGTGGTAGTCAATGGAGAAAAGACTAACACAATAACACTGACAAAAGGGGACCAGACAAGGATGCCCCTTATCCCCACTTATTTACCATCATACTGGAGGTTTTAGCTAACAAAATAAGGCAAAGAAAAGACATCGAAGGTGTGGAAATTGAGCTACCATATGACCCAGGTAACCCCTACTGGGCATATATACCAAGAAGAAGCAAGAAACAAACCAGGGCCAGACATCTGTGCTCCAATGTTCATCATGGCAGAGTTCACAATTGCAAGGAGTTGACAACCCAACTTTCCATCAACAGACGAACGGATTGAAAAATGGTGGTACATACATACAATGAAGTACTATGCAGCTCTAAAAAGCAGTGATGAATGCATGAAGCACATCACCACATAGGAAGAACTGGAGGAAATTATGCTAAATGAAGTAAGCCAAGCACAAAAGGACAAGTACAACATGAGTCTGCTGAGGTAAGCTTAAAAATGTAAAAGAGGCATAGAGAAAAAGCTACTGTATACAAATATTCTTGGGGAGAGGTCAAGGTAGTATGGCAGGGGCCAGACCAAATCCAAGGATACATATCATAGCCAACTACAAAGGGTGCTTGACATAATGGATGGATGGATTGTGATAAGAGTTGTATGAGCCCCCATTAAAATAACTTTTTTTAAAATTACAGTCTGGAAACCAAGTGGCCTCCTGTTTTACACTCTTGTATAAGGTTGCTGAATGATGGAATTGACTCAATGGATATTGTTATGAGGTGCTGTTGAGACGGTTCCAACTCATAGCGACCACGGGAACAACAGAATGAAGCACTGCCCAGTCCTACACCATGTTCTCATAAGTGTTCTTGGATTTGAGGCAATTGTTTCCATCATTGTGTCAATCCATCTCATCAAGGGCCTTCCTGGTTTTTTGGGGTTTTTTTTGCTGCCACTCTATTTTTACCAAAAATGACATTTTTTTCCAGGGATGGGTCTCTTCTGATAACATGTCTAAAGTAGGTGAGACAAAATCTCCCCATCCTTGCTGCTAAGTAGCATTCTGACTACTCCTTCCAAAACTGGGTTGTTCGTTCACTTAGCAGTCCATGGCACTTTCAATATTCTTCACCAGTGCCTATCTTCAGATGCATCCGTTAAACAAGGTATCTTTTTCTTAGCCATTCTAGATTTGCAGAGTGGAATTGCTTGGTAGTTTTAGTTGGGATTTCTTTCATAACTAGGTTTTACTGTTGTTTTTATCTGGGGAATTATCAATAGTTTTATTACAATGATTTTGACATTTTCTAAGAAGTCTCAGTTTTCTTTATATAGTAAATTGTGTACTGTGGCTATTTTAATATCCCATTTTCATCAAGTCATTTATAATTTAAGTGAATGTACAAACTTACAAATTTTTATATTTTGTTAATACCAATAAATATCTAATTAAAAATTAGACTATGGAACCATCCCCAAGTCTTACTTTATCACCAAGGCTCGCTCTCTCAGTCCTGCCATTCAAAGATGATCTTTAGGGGAGACGACAGAAGAAGTGAAGATGTTGCTTTCAAAGGTTATCGGTGGACGTCCGTGAGTTGCTTAAGTCTTTACAACTCTATGGGAGGACCATAAATCTGCTCTTCCTTCACAACACTTTCAATCACTGAATTTTCATAAATCACTTGGTTTTCCTTTATGGTGTCCATGGACTTAATTACACACACACACACACACACACACAATAGAATAATGAAGCAGAAAAAACACAGAGAGTTGCTAGATGTTTCAAAAGAGTTTAGTGTAGAACAGGGCCTCCTCGGACTGTGGTCCCAGCTAAAGATATTCAAATTAAGTTTTCTTTTCTTTTTAAATAAGCTGGCGCACCAGACCCAATAGAAAGAAATATGGAACAGATTTGGCTAGTGGATTCCAGTTTTCAAAACCTGCAATATATACATTGTCTTTAGATTTAATGGAAAGTAAGCCATGTCAGCCCTACCATCCTTACCATAATGAATATTTTAGGTAGCTATAGCAGGGACAAGGTGTGTCTACTGAACTTGCTCCAAATGCAGGCCCTTGAGTCAGGAAGGGGTACATCTGGGTGGGCCCAAACTAAGCCAAGTGGGCTTAATTCAGTCAATGGGGTCAACCAGTACCATTGACCAAGCCTCCCAGTGGAAGGCCCTAAAAAGTCTGGAACCTGGATACCACATACCACTGCCCATTTTCTCTCTCTCTCTCTCTCTCTCCACCTCCCCGCCCCCTGCTCAGGCTGCCACATGTGGGGGTGCAATCCCATGTTTAGTGACTATAAAACCTGAAACGTCTTTCATCCTTTATTAAAAAACCCACCTGGATCACAAACCAGGCTTCAGTGTGAATTCTTTCTTGTGCGAAGCCAAGAACCAAGGTATTTCCCACCTGAGCAATCTAACAAATGTAGCTATAACAGCTCAATACAAATGCGAGGGATTCTCAGTTCTAGCCTCTGGTGCATGGAATCCCACCATCCGTGCTCAATGCTGACAGAGAGTGGCTTCTGCATGAATTCTACCACCTGGTTCCCTTTGAAGCACCATGAATCCGGCTCAGCCACTACCGAACCTGTGTCATTCACAGAGATCACCTACATCTCGCAAATGCCCAGCGGTCCAGTGATTCATCAGCAAGGAAACTCATCATGAAAGACTCCCTTTTCTTTTTCCTCCCTCCACTCCACCAATTGCATAACAGAGACACTTTCAACTGTTACCGGTCATGCATTCTGGGCAGGAAGACAACTCTGAACACTTTGTCCCAACTGTCTTCATTCACAGGATATTTATGTTGCTTAACATCACCTGGACATTTTCAAGATATCTAGATTTATATTTGTATCTGTACCTCAGCTTGGTCCCACTCCCCTTGAGTTCAATTTGTTTTCTTATAAAAAAAAAAATTTTAAACCAGAAAATGGGTAGACTTTTAATAGGAAATGTGGGTCCACCTCAAATCCCTAAGAGACCTTGTATACGACAAGTATATATTTAAACTACACCTACCAGGGACTCCAGATGCATTCCATCCCCTGCCACAGTCAGGAGAATCATTAGTTTTATATATACACAAAACTGTCTTTCAATGAACCAGTTCCTTAAAGGAGAAGATGGAGATGTTATTCCAGCTAGGAAATGGACATAAGTTTCTTTCTTAGATTTGGGGACTTTTATTAAAGTGCAAACATTTATCCTTTACCATTTGATAGAATCACACACACACACTATTAAAGTGCAAACATTTATCACTTACCATTTGATAAAATCACACACACACACACACACATCTGAGCTCATTCATTTTTGAAATCATGGAGAAGGTACCTCTTCGAGAAATAGGATACACATGGCCACTTCTGTGGCTCACTCTCACCCCCACCCCCACCCCACCCCCATCAGGCAAAAGCAAAACAGGAAACTCATTTGGCTTCTAGTAAGCTAATTTGAACACTGTGAGATGCAGTTATTTCTTTTTTATTTGTAACTCTAAACATATGAATTTTAGTATGTTCTAAATTTGGAGAAGGCAATTAGAATAGCAATAGGAAAAAGAAAAAAAAGAGGCTTTGTAATTGCAAAATCTTCCAGCTATGTTAATGAATCCATTTCCTTTCTCCAATAGGGTCACCCATAGCTTCGAGGTTACCAGTGACCTGAGGTCTCTGCACAATGACTACTAGCGATGACTGTTTCCAGGCACTGCCTCATCTCTGTGTCTCTTGAAGGACATTGCTAGTTGAACGGAATCGGGAAAATGCTTTAAATGCAAATGTCAGTACATGCCATTGTTGCTGCCTTTCTCATGTTCCAGAATTACCTGATGGGACTTATCAGGTGGACATAAATGAATTGGGTCAATCAGTGTTCATTTACATGTTGACAAACAAGAGTGTGAGTAGGACCCTGGGGTCCAGTGGCATAATTGTCCCCTTTCAGAGGAGCCTGGGGCTCCTCTCCTGATAAAAGCAACTCAAGTGCAGCCACCTGTTAGTGGAGGCTTGCATGTTTTGATGATGCTGAACAGGTTTTTCAGAGCTTCCGGGTAGCTCAACAAAAGGCCATCTAGCAGGGAAGCAACAAAGCTTACACGGAAGAAGCACATCAGCCTGTGTGATCACGAGGTGTCAATGGGATAAGGTATTCGGCTTCAGAAGACCCCAAACAAACAAATATGTCTGTGCAAATGATGGAGGCTGGAGTGCAGACCAAAAACCCATCTGTAGGTAATTAAACATTCCTTCACAGAAGGGTCACAAGAAAAGAACGATAGCGCCATGGTGCAGCACAGCACCGAAGGAGCAGACAGCGTTCCTCTAGTTCTTTAATGACCCTCCCCCTATCATGACCCCAGTTCTACCTTACAAATCTGCTAGACCAGCTCATGTATACTAGGACAGCTAAGAGCTCTCAACACATGGATGGTATATATAAAGCCCAGGAACAGAACATATAATATTCCAGAATATATAAAGCCCTCAGGAACAGAACATATAATATTCCAGAATATATAAAGCCCTCAGGAACAGCAGTGGGAGTGGTGATACCATAAGGGTAGGGGGAAGGTGGGGGGATGAGGGGGAGACAGGGGGAACCAATTACAATGAGACACAATGCCCCCCTCCCCAGGGGGTCGAACAACAATAACGTGGACAAAGGGAGACGGGGGTGGTGTGAGATATGAAAATAATAACAATTTATAATTTGTGAGGGGTCCATGAGGGTGGAAGGGGAAGGGAGGGAGGGGAAAAATGAGGAGCTGATACCAAGTTCAAACAGAATATATTTTGAAAAGATGTGCTTGGTACAATTGATGTATGGATTGGTATAAGAGCTCTAAGAGCCCCCAATACAATGTTTTTTTAAAATTTATTTTAAAAGGACTACTAAGAAAGGAGGAGGGGTCTAGTTATGGGAACTAGCCAATGGTGGATTGCACTGGTTCTGGCCACAACCATCCAGGAGCCTTTGGTCCCACATTGGCTGTAGTTCATTGCGCGTGGTTCCATTGCGCATGGGAACAGCATGAGTTGGGGGACAGCAGCTAGCAACAGCACAAAGAGGATCAGTATCTGAGCGATGCCATAAGGGAATGTACAAAAAAGAAAACCATGGATGGGTGATCTGTTGCCTTTAGGTGAATCTCTGATGCCGCCCGGACAGAGGAGCACTGCTCCCCAAGGGTTCCAGAGTCCTCTGCTTGATAGAAGCAGACTGCCAGATCTTTCCATTTCTTCTGAGTAGCCACTAGCTGGGAATGGCTGACATGTCTGTGATCAGGCAAAGGTTTCACCCCTGTTTCATTGGAGCTCCTCGTGCCAGGAGGGGAGCGTGTGCCTTAGGATGGAAATCTTTCGTGTTTTATAACATTTCCTCTCATGGCTAAACAGCACCATTAGATACCATTTTGATATGTGAACAATCCAGGACCTGTGTCAGGTTTTTTTGTTTGATTGGCTATGTCAGATACCTGTGCCCACCGTCAAGTTTTGTGGAGAACATAAAGGCATCTCCCTCAGAAGTCAGTGTTTGGCAGACACTGCATTCTCTATAATCCCAAACATCTGCTTCTATTGTTAACAGCTTGCCAAAACATCCCAAGCCCTCGATCCCTGTATCAGAAATCCAGAGTCTGTGGTTGAGACTACGGTCAGTGTGGAAGACAGACACTGCTTCTGAGTACAAGAATGGATTCGAACACTCAGAGTACTTAACAAAGAGAGAAGACAGATGGATTAATGCAACCTACCACTCTGTTCTCTTCAGGCAGCAAGAGCAGTAATTATTAAGTACCGTTACCCACTTAGTGCAGCTGTTCCATTTTCTTTCTCTTTCTTGTGCTCCGGTGAATGACTATGGAAGTTCCCATCATTGTTCTGGTTGTTCTTAGGTACTGTTGTTAGGTACTGATTCATAGGGACCCTATATACAATGCAAAGATGGAAACATTGCCTGCTCTTGCACTATCCATCAAAAAATAGCTAATTTTGAGCCTATTGTTACAGACTTTGTGTGAATCCATTGTGTTGAGGGCCTTCCTCTGTTTTCACTACCCTTTTCCTTGACCAGACAGGATGTCCTAGACCATGCACTGCTTGTTCTGATAACCTGTCCAACTAGGTGTCCCAGCATCACAGCAACACGCAAGCCACCAGGCTGGCGAACCGATAGACAAGTGGCAAGAGGTGCCCCTACGTTGCAGGCTTCTAAAAGTCTTATCGTTTCCATTCTCATTCCCTAATATTTTTGTTTCTAGGTTACTGACATATTAAAAGTCGGTGTCGGGGTGGGGGTGGAATACATCAGAATTTCTGTAGGAAAGCAACTGTTTGCATGGCCTGTTGTTAATTTCTGATTTTACATTTACAAATATAAATATATTGTTTGTGAAATATGAATTCTTCCCGTAGTCTTCATCCCATTCTTCTTGTTTTCTTTCTACTGTCTTCTAAATATTTGTTGGTTTACTTCCTTTGGAGGCTGCTAATATGGTAGCAAGAAAAGTCACTTATTTTGTCCTTAGCCAGAGCTTTTAATGACCTAACTGCTAATAAATATAAAAGAGACTATAATTGAGACTCTAATTTGCTCAGTGACCTAAGAGTTATCTATAAGTCATTTCTAATTCCTAAAAGCTTAGGGAGATGTGGTAACCTTTCTATTAAACTTTTCTAATTTTATTTCATTTGCATCAGGGAGTACTGGTTACACATTTGATTTATAAAATATATTGACATCTGAGGGGCCTTAGTATGCTTAATTGATAAAATTTTATGGCCGTAGAGCAAACACAATTAATATGTTGCTGTTGTTAGATAACAGTAAGTCAATTCCAATGCCTAGTGCCTCCATGTAAAACAGACAGAGATGCTGCCCGGTCCTACACCGTGCTCACAATAGTAAGTATCCTTGAACTCACTGCTGCAGTTCACCGTGTTCATCCAGAGTGCTGAGGAACGTCCGCTCTTTCTTTACCAGCAGGACGCCCCTCTTGTTAACAACAGGAATGATGTGCATGAGATAAAGTCTCACTATCCCTGCTTTTCACAGGGATTCTATTCTGGTTGTTACTTAATCTAATGCAGATTTGTTTACTCTTCTCCAGATCATTGTATATGTTTTACCAATACCACAATCCAAATGCGTCCTTTCTTCCCTACTCTTTCTTAGTGATTGTTCAACTCTTCCACGCACAGGATGCAATTGAAAATTCCCAGGGATAAGGAAGAAGCATTTTAGTACTCAAGGTCTTCCTCTGCTTCTTTCTTTCTTTCTTTCTTTCTTTCTTTCTTTCTTTCTTTCTTTCTTTCTTTCCTCTTCTGCTTCTGCTTCTGCTTCTGCTTCTTCTGCTTCTTCTGCTTCTTCTGCTTCTGCTTCTTCTTCTTCTGCTGCTTCTGCTTCTTCTGCTTCTTCTTCTTCTTCTTCTTCTTCTTCTTCTTCTTCTTCTTCTTCTTCTTCTTCTTCTTCTGCTTCTTCAACACTGTAAAGAGGCCTTTTCCAACCGAGGTGTCCAAAGCACTCCATCATTTGAGTTCAAATGAAATACAATTGCGTGACGACTTCATTCTTTGCCTTACCAAGATTTTGCTTGGGGGTCCAGTTGTCAGAGTTTGTTTTCTCAGAGAGGCCTTGCAAACCATACTGTAAGCCGCAGTCTTTTCACTTCTATTCCTTGTCACTTTCCACAGAATATTTACGAACTTTAATATAAATCATCAAACTCCCTCTTTTTCTCCCTAAAAGTTAATGCATATGCATATATATATATCTGTGTGCATGTGTATTGTTAATGTACTTCAACTGCTCCGTCATTGATTCAAAATGTGTCATTGAGGTCTTCTGGATGCTTTGCTAAGAAAATAAGTCTGTCTGTCACGTCTAATCTCCTAAAATGGCTTGAGGGTTTGTCCCAAAGTGACATTCAACACATAATAATAATAATAATAATGATACTTGGTAATCTTCTTCTAGAATGTGCCCAGGAGCTTGGCTTTTTTGCCTGCGAGTCCCTGACACCTAATAGCATTTAGCAAGTGCTCAATGAACTTGTTAATTCAGTGAAGAAATGCCAACTCATCATTTGACTTCTGAATGTAGCAAACACTTACAGAACATCAGATTAAGGTTGTAGGAAGTTTGTCAACTTTCTTCTGCTTAGTGTCTCCTTCCAACCACTGCTGCTGCCCTCTTAGGGAAGCTATGACATCATCCACTCTACTGATGATGGATGGAAGGGTGCCTATTGCCAAAGCATCCCCTCTGGAGAGTGTTGTTATCTGTTTTTCATTAACAGGTTTCTCTTCTGAGACTCCAAGATTGTATTCTCTTCTTAAAGATACAACAAAACAAAAACCAGTAGCCAGGTAGTTGGCTCTGACTCTTGTGTGTCGCAGTGGAACTATGCTCTATGGGATTTTCAATGGCTGGTGTTCCTTGTAAGGCACCTCTGTGTGGACTGGAACACCCAACCATTTGGTTAGTAACAGAGCATCATCATACTTTGTCTCAAACTAGAGATTCATTCTCTTCTTAGGTGGGATTCATTTCCCATAGGCTTATTTGGAATGTATTGTTCCTTACTCATCTTCCACATGAAAGATTGTCTGGTGTTTATATTACCCTTGATTCTGACCTGTGTCTGCTCACTCCTGACCATTACCAGCTTCTCAGATATAGAAAGTAGGTCAAAGAGCCAGTTGCTTCCCAGTTTCATGCCAAATCTCACATAGCATTCTTCTGCTCTTGTCTTTCTAATGTCTAAGGATCTATGTTATTTTTGTGTCTGATCTCTTTCACTGGTATTGAGTCAATTCCAACTCATAGCGACTCTAAAGGACAGAACAGAACTGCTCCATGTTGGTTTCCAAGACTGTACATAATTTTTTAACAATTTAACTGCCACATAATTTACATATCATATAATTCAATAGTTCAGTAATATGAAGAATTGCACAATCCAATTTTAGAACACCCCCGCCCACAGTGGCTAACTCATCTTTAAAATGAGTTGTGCAAACAAAGTTAGTTCTAGTGATCCCTCCCCCTTGCTGTCTTCATGGTTTACTCCCTAAATCCCCTTTCCCACCTTATCACTCACTGCCCACCTCTATATCCCCTATAAACCTTGTATCAGTTATTATCACTATGCATCCACTCCCCCTATGCATAACACACTGAGAAATCCAACAGAAACCATAACAAATGAAATTGAAATAAGGTAATAAGGATACAATAATAATATAAAGACAAAAATACAAATAACAAAAAAAGAGATCCGCATCAACATTTAAAAATCTAGGGAAGAAATATCTGTCATGGAAAAAGTAAGTGATGATATACCCAGAACAAATTCAGGTTGGGTCTATAACCTTATAGACCTTCTAACCTGGCCAAGTATCCAGTTCGATTCAGCATAATGCAGATTACAAAGCTCTCTGCCTGATAGTAAGATTTGTCTGAGACTCTTACCTGTGGCGAGAGAGGATCTGCCAGTGACTCAGTGTGAAGAGAGACTCTGCAGATGGGTTTTGGGCTCCCAGGGACTGTAAAACTTTACAGAGTAGAAAGCCTCATCTGTCTTCTATGGAGCCAACTGGTGGTTTTGATCTGCTGACCTTGCAGTTAGCAGCCCAACATGTAAGCCACTGCACCACCAGGGGTCCATTGTGAACTTGAAGGCATTTATGAAACTGTAACTCCCATTGTTCTCAATCGCCCCTAGCAGTGCCCTCTGTCTCCATCTTCTCCCAACTCCTCCTAGCACACCCAAATCCTAAAGCCTACAGGGCTCATTCTTACCTTTCTGTCTGGGTGCTTCCTACCCATTCAGAGTCGGATTGCTTATAGAAAGGCGTGCAATGAGGAAATGGGAAACATGGGTGGGAGCAAATGTACCATACCTTATGAGCGGATGAATGAGTCAGCTGCTCAGTCAAGGCACTGAGTTTCTGACTAAGAGTTAGTGTGTCAGGACAGTTATGGGGTACATCATCGTCGCCTTTGTCGGGTCTCCTTTTCTTGTTTTAAGCAAAGCCCACCTGGAGTGAAGCAGTCCTATGGCTACTGCCTAGGTTCATTTATATGCATCTCTCTCCCTCTGGCTGACAGTTAGACTCAGAATGATGCGTTCTGATTCTGCTTTTAGATGATCGATATGACTGTTCACTATCCCTGATAAGGTCTTTGGTGACTAGAAAAATATTTAATAAAAACATTGAAGGTCAAACATTTTGAGCTCCATTCTTCAGAATATTGTTTGAGATTAAAATTAAATCGTTTTCTTTCTTTCCTTCCTTCTTCCTCCCTACCTTCCTTCCTGCCTTCCTCCTTCCCTCCATCCTCCCTCCTTTACTCCCTTTCTTTCTTCTCCTCAGTCTCATGCAACCTCAGATGGCTAACAAATTATCCAGATCTGGATAATTAAGTGGCTGCAAGATTTGGTAAAGAAGAGATATGTGTGTCCAGCAAAAAATAGGCATGAATCCAGCTACTAATGCAGCAGATATATTCTTCACAATTTTCGTAGAAATTCTGCTGGCTCTGACATGATTCGCAGGGACCTTGGTCATCTTGACATTATACAGAACACAGCACTGGTCAATTATATTGATAATGACATGCAAAATGGATGCAAAAGTTATCACTCTGGTTATCCCAATTAAACACATATACCAGAAAATTAACAGTAAACCGACAAATGTTCAGGGGGTGGTCTCCTCAGCCCAATCAATGGTCTATCATGGCAGAACATTTTCTCTCTCCCTTTCCGATAACTAACCCTGAGCGAGTTGTTTGATGTTGGTCTAGTGGGGGAAAATGCATACTAAGGTATTATGAAAGCTCCGCCCAATGGAGCTTTTTCCCATTTGGTGTGGGTGGTATAATATATACATTGAAACTGAAGTATCACATGTATTGATCTTTTGATTTTAATTGCTATTTTACTATCAATACACGTGATACTTCAGTTTCAATTAAAATTGTAACAGTGAGTATTTAGGTTAAATGTGATGAATTATTTTTACATTTGAATTTTATGATTATGCTTTTATTATGTACTGCTTAAGACATGAAAACCGATTTTGACAGGAGACATTAAAGATTTTAAAAATTAAAACTTTGATTTCTTTGGTCCCTCAAGTGCTTCACTAATAAATCTAGCATAAATTGATCACGTTTTTATATTATACATTTATTCTAAAACTTGAATGATCTACCTTCCTCCCTCCCTTTTATCTCATCAGTTCTCATATTTAAACATACATGCTGCACCTTATTTGTAAATTTGTGTGTTCCTATGAAGACTGAGTTCTTTGGAAAGTGGATCTTTTCATGTTGGGGTGATTCTTCTTATAGATCTTGCAGCATTTAATTGAGAAAGCAGTTGCTCTTTTGCTGGAAATACAGCAATTGTCATTTTATATCCTATTAAAAACAGCTCAATGACTCTGCCCCTACCTTTGATTGGATTTGTAAAGGTGATCTAAATCACCATAGTATGCCTTTAAAAACACTAGTAAGTTATATATTTGTTAAACCCTCCAACCCAGTCAGAAACTTTGTCAGAGGTACAAATGGGTTCCAGAAATACTGTTAACGAAGCACAAACTTTTTTTTTAAAGCATAGAGAGCATTGTTGTTCTGATCTTTATCCTGTTTAAGTCACACTTAGAAAAATCAGCCTCTAATTTCCTCCCTTCAAAAGAGGTTGTTGTTGTTGTTTCAATTTTTAGCTAATTTCCTTTATTTATACTGCTTTTGTCATGCCTTGATAGTGTTGACCAACTTCAGATATTTACAGATCTGAAACAGCTGCAAACATATAATTAGATCTTATCAACTTTGGCCATATGTTTGTGAACAAAACTCTCTTCCCCTCTGCCACCCAAGAGCTAAAAACACTTAAGAATTTGGCAGGTTTACAAACTTCCGTATTTTTACCCTTGCTACTAGAATCCTAGATCTTAATGAGCTTTCCAAGCCTAATTTATGGGAAAGGGTTTGTATGGGCTTCATGGAATTCTATGAACTCTCCTTTCTGAATGCTGTTAACCTAATTTGGGTAATAGTTGTATTCCCTTTATGGAGAAAGATATGGCTGTCTAGTTCTCTAGTAAAAACTTAAGCGTTTCAGAAACTCAAACAGGCTCTCTTACACTGTCCTGTAGGGTCACTGTGAGTTGGCATTTACCCAAAGACAATTGGTGTTCTTCCTTAGCTGATGATCTCCTCCACCTAGAGCACTTGGTATCAAATTAGATTCATGCTGGTCAGTTGAGTATGGTCTAGCAAGTTATTTTACAGTCATTTGCTCTGAATTCAAGAGCTGTGGGCGACACAGTCATCACTCATCTCTCGGTAATATGGGAAGGACCGGTCCCTTTCTGTGTTGTATATAGTAGCTCCGTGAGTCAGAAGCAAGGCACTGGCACCCAACCACCCCACCAGCCATTTTTGAAATCTCACCAATATACCCGAGACTCCCGCTTGTTTTACTTGTCTTAAGCTTGCAAATTTCAGCTACTGATGTTAGTCGGTTTGTTTAGTTTCACTCACCACAGACATTTTTAATATTATCAGTACATACAGCATACCGGTATTTCAAGAGAAGAGATCCTTTCATGTGTCCCCACTGAATGGAGTCTATCTTATCAGGGAAAGACTTTCTGCCCACCTATACCTCATCCTGGTAGATGACAATTCTGGTTTTAGTGAACTCCCTGGGTTGGGTAGAAGTTAGTACTAACTGGTATGGATTACTGTAATGCTGAGGTTTTTGTCCTTTTTCGTATGTTCATTTAATAATCATTTCCTGGACAAGACTGAGTTGGTGATGAGCTGCCACTGAAAACACACTAGAGAACGCATACGCTTGGTTGTTGCAACTCAGCATACAATCAGGAACCAAGGAGGTCCGGGAAACAAAGGACGGCTCACACAAAGAAGTGTAGGGCAGCGATGAAAGGAACAAAGAATTCCATCAAAATTCACATTTCAAATATTCCCGGATCAAAAATATGCAACGAAAAATCCCCCAAAGAAGTGCATCAGACCATTGACACTGAAATTGCTGTTTTCATTAAAAATGGCGGGTGAGCTTGATGGGCATGAGGAAGCCAGGAGGGAGATGACACAGCATTAAAATTCATGAATTGTTCCTTGCACAGAACCAAGGAGAAGGAATGGAAGGAATGCCTGGGGAATGCCTTTGTCTTAGCAAAGTTGTTCTGGTAAGGACAGCGCTGGCAAAGTGCCTTGCTTGACCCAGGACAGCTCACAGAGATGTGGCGATCCAAGTGCTGTAATCACCGGTGGTGTTTTAACACAGCTCTCCTCTTGGTAGTTGGCAGTTATTGGCAAGGAAATAAACAAAGATTCGATAGCTCCCTTTCGTTGTAACGTGAATTCATATTGTCTTCTCTTCCTCCTGGGGGTGTGGGTGGGCAGAGGAGGGGGAGCAAGGGAGAGACAAAGTGGAGGCACATTTGCACAAAGCTGAATTTAGCATATATTTTAATTCACTCATGTGGGTGTTCTTCTTCCAAGAAGGCAGAAGCCAAATGATCTCCTGGGGAAATTTCAGCTCAAATGAAAGCAAATCAAGAACCAGAACCACCAGGCCTGAGATGCACATGAGTTGGTCCTTTTCAAGTTAAATAAGTAAAACTGGTTCATCAAGAGGATTTGTTTTGCAAACTCTTCTTCTTTGTTTTGCGGTCCCCAAGCTAGCTGTTTTCCATTGCTCCATCTTCTTAAGGACTTAAATGATAAAGAGATCTTTAAAGAAATCATTCGTTTTTGACTAGTGACATGCATTTCCCCCCTCAAGCATTTTCTGAACAAATACTATAATGACCCTTTTTGATTCTACCTAAGCAGTTTCAGTATCTGGCAGAAAGCTCTTAGGAAATTCAGAATAGAGCATAAATTAAAACTACAGAGAAAACATACTAACCCCCCCCCCCCCCCGGAAAAAAAAAGCAAAGGGGAGTCTGACATTAACATTTTTACTTTCGATAACGATATTGGGTATCTTAAATTGTCCGATGGCACAGTGATGAAGAACATGGAGTAAAGAGAGAACCAATCTTAAGTGTAGGATGAAAGAGAAAGACTTAAATTATATGGTACTGTTAGATAAGCATTGAACTACTAACTGGCAGTTTGGCAGTTCAAATCCACCAGCCACTCCAACAGAAAACTTGAAGCTGTCTGGCGCTATGAAGATTCAGTCTTGTAAACTCTACCTGGGGTCACTAAGAGTTGTAATTGACTTAATGGTAGTGAGTTTCACATAGCAAGATGATTGGTATGGGGTAGTCATTAAAATCGTGTTTCTAAAATGTTTTTGGGGTAGAATGTAAAAAATATATTAAAGACATAGTTCTGTGTTTCCAAGTGCTACGATTCCCAGTACTTTAAGGGCTGTATACTCAGGCATGTAACAATATATCTTCCTAAATGACTGAATGGGAAGATGGAGAAAGAAAGATGGAAACTAATTCTCAGAAGAAAGGAGATAGCTTGAATGCGGCTTCAGGCTGGGATATGAAGGAGAAGAATTAAGGAAATCAACTATTGTGATGAGAAAGTTGAATTACCTTAAAATGGGAATTATAATGTAAGCACTCTCCTTAATCTTCCATGTAAAATATTTATTAAATCCTGCCTTGTGTCCTTTTATGCAAGTGAATAATTGGGTGTTGGGAGTGAGAAAGATGCTGGAGTTGATATTTGGGTTGTAGTTGCCACAGTGGCTTCAACAATGGGCTTGGGTATAGGAACAATTGTGACGATGGTGTAGGACCATGCAGTGTTTTGTTTTGTTGAGTATAGAGTCACAAGGGGGCAGGAGCCAACTCAATGGCACCTAAAAACAATGAGAACAATTTAATCAACGTGTGTTAGTCTGTGTAGACTAGAGAAACAGATTCATAGACACTCATATGTATATAAGGGAGAGGTTTATATACAAGAGCAGTTGAATATTGACAAAACATCCCAGCCCAGCCATGATCAAGTCCACGAGTCCGATATTAACCCATATGTCTGATACCAATCTATAAAGTCCTCTTCAGACTCATACAACACATGCAATGACACTGAATTCAGGAAGATCACAGGCGAGTGGGTGGAAAGTCTTGTGGATCCAGTGGTGTTGTAAGCATCTCAGCTCCAGGGTTCCTGCGCAGCTCCATGTGTCTTGTCAGCAAGCACATCTCGCAGGGAGTGCATCTGTCTCCTGCCTCCAGAGAGCTATTTATCCCATTAGCGACTCCAAATGAGGTCATCAAGCTGTGATTTGATTGACAGGCTAAGCTCCACCCCTTCACTCTTAACACTCAAATTGACAACAGATTATGTAATTACCACATAAGGTTTCTATTATAGGTAATGGAGATCAAGGATTACAGTTTTCCACGTCAATTAGGAAGACCAACCTGCTCACAACTGGACCAATAGGTAACACCATGATCAATGGAGAAAAGGTTGAAGTCATGGATTTTGTCTTGCTTAGAGACACAATCAATGCTCATGGAAGCAGCAGTCAGGAGATCCAAAGATGAGTTGCCCAGGGTTGATGAACCTACACAGACAAGTAGCTAAAGGCTCCTGGGAATATAGTGGAGAGAGTGGAGGAGGGGTGGGTAAAGGAGCTGATATCAAGGAGTTCAAGAAGGAAGACAATGTTTTGAAACTGATTATGATAGCAATTGTACAACACTGGCTGAGGTGATGGAACTATGGAATGGTATGATATCTGTATTAACTCTCCCCAAAATGGATTAAAAGAAAAACAAAACAAAGGACAAGTTACATTATGTAAAACTGCTACAGAAGTCTTCTTTAGGGCATTTATGGTAGTCACCTAATCTGGTGTCAATTGAAGGATGAAGAGTGTAGGCGGGGAGCCTAGGCTGTCAATCTGGAGATAACCAATGAGACTTCTGTGTGGACATGTCCTTCTCCAGAGAATTCTGGGAAATCTGGAACTTCCTCCTTGGTGGTGGAAGACACCTCTCCCTCTCTGCTACTCCTTGAGAGACATTGCAGAAGACAAGCCGCCTGACTCAACCAGACCTTGGAAGCCCGAGAAGCTACAGAGAGACCCCTGCCAGCGCTGAGATGCTTCCAACACCACTGGACCCAAAGACTTTCTACCCACTGGCTTGTGATCGTCCTGCATTTGCTTCATTGCATGTGTTTCGTGAGTCTGAAGAGGACTTTATAGATTGGTATCGGACATATGGCCTAATATCAGACTTATGGCCTTGAAATGGACTGGGTTGGGCTGTCTTCTCAATATTCAATTCCTTTTGTATATCAATCTCTTTCTTCTACACATGTGTGTTTATGAATTCACTTCTCTAGTCTACCCAGACCAACACAGCATTGAAAAGCAAGAATATTACTTTGAGGACTAAGTGTTTCTGTCTCAGACGCATGTGAGAATGGGAGATTGAATAAAGACACTTGTAAAAGAAGCAGTGCAATGCATCTGAATTGTGGTGTTGGAGAGACTATTCAAAGTACCCCAGACTGCTACAAGGACGATCAAATCTGCCTTGGAAGAAGTGCAGCCAGAGGGCTCCTTAGAGGCAAGGAGGCCACAACTTTATCTTAAATACTTTGGACACAGTTTCAGGAGAGGTCAGTCCCTGGAAAAGGACATCATGCTTGGCAATGTGGAGGGGCAGCAAAAAGAGGAAGGCGTTCCTCCAGAATGGATGGACACAGTGGCCGCAACCATGGGCCCGGGTTTGGGAATGATTGTGAGGGTCTTGTGCAGAAGGTTGCTATGGGTTGGAATTGACTCAATAGCACCTAACAACAACAACAACAGATTATTGTTAGGAATACTTTTCTTACCTTCATGTATTACCCAATTTGTAAATACCGCTCTGGTTCCTGTGGAGAATGAAATTGTCTCCAGGAGAACAAGCCTGTAGGGCAGTGGTTCTCAACCTTCCTCATGTCACGACCCTTTCATATAGTTCCTCATGTGGTGATGACCTCCCCAATCAGCCAATTATTTTCGTTGCTACTTCATCATTGTCATTTTGCTACTGTTACGAACCAGGTGACTCCTGTGAAAGGGTCATTTGACCTCCAAAGGGGTCACGACCCACAGGTTGAGAACCGCTGCTGTAGGGTGAGACCCTAGGTACCGTGCACAGTGTTACGGTGAGAACTATCAATCCACAGATCTTGGACCTAGAAGGTAATGTCAAGAGAAATAGCTCAGAGGGGAAATTGAGAGAGACCAATCCTCTACCGATGTACAAAGCGGGGATGGCATCACTAGGGAAAAAAGGAATTCAGATTAGGAATAATCTGGAAATAAGCCAGTGTAGGCCAGCTGAGGCTGATGCAAAAATTTCTGGATTGATTATGTTCAGTGCCATTGGAGTGTTCTCCCGAGTGAACTATATAAGAGTGGCTTTGTTTTGTTTTGTTCTCGATTTTTATTGTGAATTGGACGAACGTATACAGAGCACATCCATATCCCAATCAGGAACTCATGTGCATTCTGTCTCACATCATTAATTGCGATCCCAAAAATGTTCACATCATGTTTTCCACTGCCTCTCTGTCTTTTCCGTTTCCTTTCCTCCGTCCTTCCTCACCCTCCTGTATTTGGTCCTTGCATGAATGCTGCCCCTCTGATCTTAAATGACTGATTGTTCTAAGGTATGCACAAAGCCTGGAAACTCCGAAGGGCAGTGAGAAGGTCCTCCACAAGCTGGACTGCCACAGGGGCTGCAACGATGAACTTCTGCATAAGGAACAATGGCGAGGATGGCACAGGGAGGGAAGGGATTTCTTCTGTGGTGCATCGGGTCACTGCGAATTGGAAGGGACAGACGGTACGTAACAACAGCGGTAGCAATGTGTGTGGTGGATAGTGCTAGATTTTCCTTAAAGACGTGTTTGTTGTATGCGTGAAAACTGAGTCCCAGGAGGTGAGTACTTTCTAGAGTTAAGGCCAATCGTCTCCAGGGTCCCGCCAGCCTCTTTATGAGCAGTGAGCTACATCTGTGAGCTATGTTGTTTTGGGGGAAGGCCAAAGGTAAAAGCAAAACAAACAAAATCTTTTAATCTTTATGTTCTGATACTTTAAAATATTGTTGTGTAATATAAGAGATCTCATAAAGGAGTATAATTTCATTATTTAAGAGTAGATGAGCAGAGATGGGAAGAAGAAAGAAGGCAATATTGCAGTTGGCTAACAGCAGTAATGAGATGTTCACCTTTCCACTGTCCCCCATGAAGACCTTGTCCTCAATGTCACAGCTTTAAATCCAAGATGATCCCTCCTGACCTTTGCCTTGAATATGTTTATAGCCCACTTATTTTAAAAAACAATATTAAATGACAGGCCATAAAATATATTTAAAGCAGGGCTCTTCAAATAAACAACTGTTGTTTGAACTCAGGGATCATTCATGATGGAAGAGCATACGATTTTGTGTGCCTTACCAGGTCACTCCAAAACAACTTCCACTCCTGTGATAATGGCTCTTTTCCATAAGAAACAGCCCTCATGATTGATGATTTCCTCGGCGACCTCAGTCTGTCCCTTGTGACTTCTTGGTTCAAGGTAGGCCAGCCTAATTCTTTCCAGGTGAGATTGTGGATTGGGACTGAGAAAAACCCATTATCAAGGATTGACATGGCTAAGAGGCAAGGTGATTGGAGAAAAACCAATGCATTTGAATCTAGTGATGATGAGGAATATGGACTATGCCAGGGACTGCCAGCAGAATAAGCAAACCCACCTCGGAAGAAGGGTAATCAAGATAGTTCTTAGAAGCGAGAAGGGAGAAACTTCCCCTCAGATCTTCAGACATGTTATCAGAAGAGAAATGCCCTAGGGAAGAGTAAGATGCTGGGTAAGTGGAATGTCAGTGCAAAGCAGGGAGACCCTCAGCAAGGTGGTCGCAGCTCCTAGAGCAATGGCAGCGAAGAGAGCAGAGGAGCAGGCGATGCTTTGGTTACAGCACCTGCAACAGCAAAAGAAGAAGAAGGAGGAGAGAAAAACAAATGTGGAAAAGAGACCGAGATTCAAAATGAGACCCAGATACCAGAAACAAAATCCAGAGATTATCCATAATGCTCTTTGCTAAGGCCATTGCTCTGTCCATCAATGAGTTATTGGATAAATCTTTAAAAAAATCATTTTATAGGGGGCTTGTACAACTCTGATCACAATCCATCCATCCATTGTGTCAAACGCATTTGTATGTTGGTTGCCATCATCATTCTCAAAACATTTGCTTTCTACTTGAGCCTTTGGTATCAGCTCCTCATGTTTTCCCACCCTCCCTGTCCCACCTCCCTCATGAACCCTTGATAATTGAAGTTATTTTATGGTCCTCCCAGCCAAAGATCGCTAAACCACACAGTGAGAGGTTTGTATCACAATCTAGGAAGGTACAGAACTCTAATTTTATATTGCATTTACAGGTTGCCTTTACGAGAGAGAGAAAAACACATGTAAAATTGACTGCACACTACTTCTCACCAGGCCGCATAGAAAGGGAATTTACTGGAAGAAGTCTTAAAGCACAGGTAAGGTTAACATTATGGTTTGTCATCCTTCTATATGTAAACTTATGGAAGATAGTTATAGTATGATTTTTATATATGAAATACTGTGCTTAAATAACCATTTCAATACACTTATACACACAGTACAAAAAATCTCCTCTGGCATTCAATAGACATTTTCAGGCCTGCTTCTGTCTTGTATTGCATTTGCGAGTGTGTGTGTGTACCTGTGTGTGCATACACATACATGGGTTAAACCATGTGGATAAAGCATTAACCTCCCAGCCACTGCAAGGGAGGAAGATGGAGCAGTGTGCTTCATTAAAAATGGGCAGCCTTAGCAATTCTACGGAATGGTTCTCTTCTGCCTTATGACGTTACCATTAACAGTCATCAAGTAGTTCCGTTGCTGTTAGGTGCCGTTGAGTCAGTTCTGACCCATTTTGACCCCATGCACAACAGAACAAAACCAAGCACCATCCTGTGCCATTGTCACAATCGCTCCTATGCCTAAACCCATCATTGCAGCCACTATGTCAGCCCATCTCCCAGAGGGCCTTCCTCTCGTTTGCTTCCCATCCACTTTCCCAAGCATGGTGTCTTTCTCCATAGACTGGTCTCTCCTGACAGTGCGTCCAAAGTATGTAAGACTAAGCCTGGCATCCTCACTTGTACAGGTACTCTGGCCTGACTCCTTCCAACTCTGATCCAATCCATGGTACTTTCACCATTCTTCTCCAGCACCACAATCCAAATGCATCAGTTCTTCTTCGGTTTTCCTTACCCAATGTCCAACTATCCCATGCACATGAGGCCATGGGAAATACCATGGCTTGGGTCAGGTGTACCACCTGAGTTCTCAATGTACCACCCTTGACTTTCTATACTCTAAATACATGCACACACGTATGTAAAAGGTGTACTGCTATAAAGTGACTGGAATAGAAATAAAGGATGAGATAGACAAATTTGAATTAACCCTCGATGCATTCTCATTTCTTTCTCAGTTGTCCTTTAGTCCCATCAAGCAGAAAGAATCAAAATGTTTTGGAAGAAGCAAAGGCATTTATGTGTGCAGATTCTTCTCAAATGTGATTTGGATGCTCTATGGACAATAATATTTCAATTCAGAGATGCCTTTGTTACAAAGTACGTGGCATATGAGTGGCTTTCTTTTCACTCATTCATTCATTGTTTCAGGGAAACATTTCCTGTCCATACAGGGCATTGGATTCTCTTCTCACTTGTCCAGTAGATTTATGCTCTGGTCTTTTCAGGTCACCCTTTGTTAGACTGGGACTTGAATTTTCTTTGTCTTGTTTTTAGAGTTATTCCCTCTGTGAGCATAAAGCTTTCCTGAAACAATGAAGTCAAACTTCTTTATTTCTCTCTTTGGATTCATGGAAAATGTAGGACTGGGAGAGAATGAAAAAATAACGTAGACGTGCTTTCTGTGGTCCCCGTTTCCCACAGATGGCAGGGGGCTTAAATCCATGTTTGTGATGAGTGTCCTCAGATGGCTTGCTTCCCGAGTCTCAGCCTGTGATTTCGCCAACACATTCCCATTCTGATCACTCTGTGCTAATGGAGTTTCATCATTTCTGTGCAAAGATTAAATCCTTAGATGCACATGCCTGCACGCACGCACGCACGTGTGTGTACACTAACACCAAATCCACTCCCATCAAGTTGATTCCAACTCACACGGAGCATGTAAGACAAAACTAGAACGACTCCACTGGATTTGGGGGCTGCAAATCTTGATGGAAGCAGATTGCCTCATCTTTCTACTGTGGGGAAGCTGGTAGGTTTGAACTGCCAACGTGTAAGTTAATAAATAGCCCAACACTTAACCATTGGACCACCAAGAGACCTTATACATATTTATACAGTCAAAAACAAACAAATAAAAAATTCAAATTCACTGCTATCCATTAATTCTGACTCGTTGTCACCCTTTAAGACAGGGTCGAACTGCTCCCATGGGTTTCTGTGTCTGTCACTCTTTATGGGAGTAGGACGCCTCTTCTTTCTCCCACAGAGAGGCTGGTTGTTTTGAACTGTTGGTCTTGTGGTTAGCAGTCCATCGCATCATCCACTACACCACGAGGATGCTAATATCTACACAACAGCTGTCATGTAGGTTAGAAATTGAATGGGAAGACTGGAGACGCATGGAGGCATTGGAATGATGGTAATGAGGAAAATAGAAAGTACTTTGGACTGCTAAATGAACGAACAAATCTGCCTTGGAACAAGTACAGTAAGGACCCTGCTTAGAAGCAAGGATGGAGAGGTTTGTCTCCTGTATGTTGGACCTGTTTTGGGGAGAGGTTGGCCCCAGGAGAAGAACATCATGCTTGACACAGTCAAGGGGAAGTGAAGAGGAGGAAGACACTTGACAAGATGGATCGACACATTGAGCTCAAACAAAATGATTGTGAAGATGGTGATATGGGACTTATCGTGTTCTTTATGGTCCCTTTGAGTTGGAGCCAACTGGATGGCACCTAACAACATCAATGACTACAGTCATATGTTGTATGCATGATAAGCGTAGGTACTCGGCACATGCACCAAGCACAGGCACCAATCTTACCTATATCAATAACCAAAGCTATTTGTGGGGGTGCTGCTCAGCTGTCCCCCAACTGCTGGTGGTCCCATACAGAACAATATCAGAGCATGGTCATCCATAATCTTTCCGATCACTGATTTTCCATAGTAGGATGCTAAGTCTTTCTTCCTAGTCTGTCATAGTCTGGATGCCATCTTGGGCATTTGGTATCATAGTAACCTTCCACCCCGCTGAGCCATGTGTGGTGTCTACACCGGGAGTGCATGGGCACATTAGCAAAGAACTCCACCTGGACCTCCATATCTGTGCATACTTTATGACAGTGGCTACTGGGTAAATATCACCAGTCTCCACCAATGCATGTTAGCATCACATTACCGGAGGTATTGTGCTAATGAGACAATAGTTTGTTAAGCAGTTTTTGAGATGGTGATATCTGAGGCAAGCACTTAAGTGCAGAAGTCATTTCAGGATAAAAGTAGTTTTGATGCTTCCCAAATGGTAGCCCCCAGACAGTTGCCAGTTCTGTCTTCAGTTTGGGGTGATCTGTTACAAAATTCTCAGAGATGAACCAGGTCCCAATTTTAGGCTTGAAACAGAACCTATTTAGAGCTTTCTTTATTTGCAGAAGAATCGCCATCATTGCCAACCAGACACCCCTTGCTGAGAAGTTGTGGGAGGAGATGAACCAGGCAGGGTGCAAGGTAGCAACAAAGAAACATATAACTTTCCTCTAGTTCTTAAATACTTCCTCCTCCCCCCCCCGCCCCCCCACTATCATGATCCCAATTCTACCTTGCAAATCTGGCTATACCAGAGGATGTACGTAGGTACAGATAGCAACTGGAAACACAGGGAATCCAGGACAGATGACTCCTGCAGAACCAGTGATGAGAGTGGCAATGCCTGGAGGGTGGAGAGAATGTGGGGTAGAAAGGGGGAACTGATTACAGGAATCTACATATAGCCTCCTCCCTGGGGGAGGGACCACAGAGAAGAGGGCAGGGGGAGACGTCAGACAGTGTAATATATGACAAAAAAAGAATAATATATGAATGATGAAGGGTTCGTGAGGTAGGGGGGCGTGGAGAGGGAGGGGGGAAATGAGCAGCAGATATTAAGGGCTCAAGTAGAAGGCAAATGTTTTGAAAATGATGATGGCAAAAAATGTACATATGTTCTTGACACAATTGCGGTATGGTAGGATTGTGATAAGAATTGTATGAGCCCCCAATAAAATGATTTTAAAAAATTAAAAAAAGAATCACCATCATTTATGCCCACTGTATTGGGCAGCAGGTTTTGCTAACTTGATGAGACCGAGTATCTCTTTTCTGTTTTGTTAAAGTTACAACCTCGCTGGTCACGATAGGACTTGGCACATAGGAAGCGGCAACAAATATTTGTTGACTATAGGTGAAGTCTTTTTCTCCTGGTGGCATATGGGGTTACATGTTGAACTGCTAAGCACAAGGTCAACAGTTTGAAACCACCAGCTTCTCTGTGGGTCTCCCGAAATCCGCACACACTTGATGACAAATTAGTCTATTGTTCTTGTTAGTGTCACAGAGCTGGTTCCAACCCATAGTGACCTCATGCACAACCGATAGAAACACTGTCCGGTCATGCGCCATTCTCAAAAAGTTAAATATTGGTGAGGAAACACTACTAAAGCCAGCAGGGTGCCCTCCTCCCCCACTGCCATTAAGTGAATTCCAAATCATTGTTACTCTGTGTCACAGAGTAGAATGGATCCTTCTTGTTTGGGAAATTTTAAATCATTTTTAAAAATCATTTGGGGGTTTGTTCAACTCTTATCACAATCCATACATATATCCATTCTGTCAAGCACATTTATACATTTGTTGCCATCATTCTCAAAACATTTGCTTTCTACTTGAGCTCTTGATATCAGCTCCTCATTTTCCCCTCCCTCCCTATTTTCCCCTCCCTCGTGAACCCTTGATAACTTATACATTATCATTGTTTTGTCATACCTTACACTGTCCGATGTCTCCCTTCACCCACTTTTCTGTTGTTCATCCCCCAGGGAGGAGGTTATATGTAGATCCTTGTAATTGGTTCCCCCTTTCTACCCCACCTTCCTCCCACCCTCCCGAAATCGCCGTTCTCACCACTGGCCCTGAAGGATTCATCTGTCCTGGATTCCCTGTGTTTCCAGTTCCTATCTGTACCAGTGTACATCCTCTGGCCTAGCCAGATTTGTAAAGTAGGATTGGGATCATGATAGTGGGGGGAGGAGGAAGCATTTAAGAACTAGAGGAAAGTTGTATGTTTCATCATTGCTACCCTACACCCTGTTACATCTTATGGGATCTGATCATCTCATTTACTTCCAAAGAGCAGCTGGTGGGCTTGAACTGAAGACCTTGATGTTAGCAGTCAAATACCCAACTCTGGCAGCAGGGCTTCTTCAGAGAGAACCAGAAGCAAACTCACTACAATACAGTAATTTCCACTTCAGAGAAACTCTTGAGGACAGGGTAGAACAGCGTTTGTGGGTTTCCAAGATTATGCATCTTTACACAAGTAGAGAGCCTCCTCTTTCTTCTGAAGAGTAGCTGGTAGATTTGAACTGGGGATCTTGCAGTTAGCAGCCCAAAGCAGACAGTGCATATATAATAGGAAGTGACCACAACTGTGTCCAACTGAAGGATGTATTCGCTGATTCTAACTGTTGAGACACTAGTGTGTTTATTTGTAAACGAAATAAAATATACTCGTGGACCAAATTTGGCCAGTGAATTACAGGCATGTAGGGCATGGAAAGGTGCTAATTCCCCTGACATGGAAGGATTATGGGAAAACTTTAAACTTCAATTCTCTCAGCTTTAAAATTTAAAACAGTATCCTAGTTGTAGGGCTGTTTAAAGAATTAAATATGATGCATCTAATTTCCAGCAAACAATTAGTGCTCAGTTATGCTAACACTAGCCTTAGGTAAGCTTTGAACTGTTAACCACAAGGTCAGTGCTTCAAACCAAGTAGCCAGCTGTTTCCTGGGAGAAAGATGAGGCTCTCTGCGTCCATAAAAATGTACAGCCTTGGGAACCCTGAATAGGTTCACTCCATGCCATTGAGTTTGTGCTTATTGGTAAAACTACTCCTGTTGATGATAAGGACAATAATGACAGTGAATATTCATTAGTCATTTGCAATGCTCAAGACATCATTCTAAGTGTTTTGACGTCTACTAACTTATCTATATTGAAAGCACAAGATTGGGACCCAGGCGAAGAACCTAAATTCTTTACCACCATAGACAAAGATAAAAGTGATTTGTCAAAATAAGAACGTCTTCCTTTAAATTCCTCCAGTGACACTTGGAGATCATCAAGGTCTTGCTAACTACTTGCTAGGTAGAACAGAGGGTTCTACTCTGCTCCTGGGTTTTTCCTAAAGAAATTCCATTGGTTTGATAAACATGGCTTAAATATTGAGAACATAGAGAGGTCACCATTTGTGGAAGTGATTTATGAGCTGTCTCTTTTTCCTACCTTCCTTCCTTCCTTCCTTCCTTCCTTCCTTCCTTCCTTCCTTCCTTCCTTCCTTCCTTCCTTCAATCATGTCCACAAATACAGCTAGGAAGAAAGAGAGAGAGAGAGAGAGAGAGAGAGAGAGAGAGAGAGAGAGAGAGAACAGAAACAACTCTCTCCTCTCTATTCAGGTACAGCCAAGAAGCTTCCCAGCATGTGAAGCTTCCCAGCCAAGAAGCTCCTTCATCTCCTTGGGGTGAACTGCTGAGCCAGCCTGGCTCCCTCATTCTAGAATGTGCCATAGAGCTACAGGTTTGAACTGGGGGTTCCTCCTCCTCCTCCTCTTCTTCTTCTTTTCTGTTGAGGACACTTAAGTGCTTGGGGACATTTGATGTGAGACAATTACGAGCTTGGAACACCATTAGCTAGATGGAAGAGCTAAGCTCTTTTCTGGCAGTAATGTAGGCTGCGGGAGGTGTTTATTGCCAGTCTTCTGCCTCTGTAATGAGCAGCTTCGGGCTGCTTTGCCCTGAAATTGAGATCAAGAGCACAAGAAGCTTAATTAGCAGCAAATGACAGCAGCCTTTGGTGGAAGTGATGAATTGGAATTCTCAGATGTAAACAGAAATGGGAGATTGATTATAATGTTTTAAAACAGGATTATGCATCATGGTATTAACGTATTTCCAAGCTAAACTGTCAATAAAAAAAGACTACACAACAACTTTTGGGTATTTTTGAAGCCATGTATGACAAAAATGACATTTTGGAAAATTTAATTAACGTTTAAAGCAGCGGTTCTCAACCTGTGGGTTGTGACCCCTTTGGGGGTCAAACAACCCTTTCACAGGGGTCGCCTAAGATCACCGGAATGCACATATTTCTGATCGTCTTAGAAACTGAGGCACTGCTCCTTTATCTGTCTCCAGGCAGGTCCGCCAACGTGCAGATATGCTGATCTGGTGAGAATCTATCTCAACCTTTGCACTGATGTTTTTTTACGCATACTGTTGCAAATGTAGCAATGTAGTTTATTGTTGTTATATTAAGACTGTTACCAATGCTACACCATGCTTCAAGACAAAATTTCATTTACTTGTCATTAGAAATAAATATTTCACAATACAGCATTACATATTTTTGTGATTAATCACTATGCTTTAATTATGTTCAATCTATAACAATGAAAATATATCCTGCATATCAGATACTTACATGATGATTCATAACAGCAAAATGACAGTTATGAAGTAGCAATGAAAGTAACGTTATGGTTGGGCGTCACCACAACATGAGAACCCGTATTAAAGGATTGTGGCATTAGGAAGGTTGGGAAGCACTGGTTAAAAGTTCCCCCCAAACTCTATCCCTGCTCATCACATAAAAGGCTCCTTTATGGCAATAACTTAGAGTTTTCTTTCTTTTATTTCCTCACTGCCATTGACTCTGACCTGACTCACAGCAACCCCACAGACAGGCTAGAACTGCCTTTGTGGTTCTGAGAATTTAAATCTCAATGGGAGTAGAAAGCCTCATCTCTCTCCAGAGGGGCCCTGCTAGTTGCAAACTGTTATCCTGGCAGTTAGCAGCCCAACGTGTAACACATTAAGCTACCAAAACAAACAAGAAAAAAACCCTCCCTATGGTCAATTCTGACTCAGATCTGTGCTGCTAGGAGGATTCGAGGAGCTAATTCAAGCACTAGGCAAACAAAACTTAAAAGTCTCATTCAGCGTGTTACCACTGTGAGGTACCGGGAAGTCTGTCCTGATTCACACTGACTGCACACAACAGACGTAACCACTGCCCACTCTGGCCCCATCCTCATAATCATGGTCATGTCTGAGCCCATGGTTGCTGCATTGTGCCAGTCTTTGTCATGGAGGGGCTACCTCTATTTCTCTGACCCTCTGCTTGGCACGTTCTCGAACTCACTCCCTGCCATTGAGTCCTTTCCCACTCAGGGCAACCCCATAGGACAGGGTCAAACTTCCCTGTGGCTTTCTGAAACTGTAAAACTTTATAGGATTTGAAAACTTCACCTTTCTCCCTCCAGGCAGCAGGTGGCCTTGAACTGCTGACCTTGCAGTTAACAGCCCAGTGAGTAACCCGCTATAGCACCAGGCCTTCTGCATTTGGTGTATTAGGGGATAAGAAGTAGAATAGTAATAATGAGAAGGGAAGAGGATTGTGGATAGTTAGGGAATGGATAAAGGGAGTTTAATTTTCTCCCTAGATAGTTTATTACTGTTTTCTGCACTGATAAATTATGCCTTTTTTTTACAGAGTACAGTCTAAATGAATAATACAGCAAGTGCATTGAACCTCTGCCATGAGCCTAGCTAGAGAGCCCAGCTATTCCTCAGGCTGTGGGTTCTCTTGTTGCTTTTGGAACTCTGGGAACCAGAACTACCTGATGATTTTCAGGTACCGGACAGGCCTACAGAAAGGAGGCTGGAGGGGGTTCTCCTGAATTCTCTTTCATGATTCAGCCATCTTCCATCGAATGAAATACTTTGCATCTTTTAAATTTTTCTGAAAGGCTAGTTGCTGAACTTTGGAGGAAAGGCAATTCAATCTTTAATAGAGGTAGACCTCTTTTGATTTCACTGTACTTGGATCCACAGCCAGTGTTCATGCAAACAACTGTTAGGCACTCACATGAATGACTACATTGGCCAAACTCGCTGCACAGACCTCTTTAAACTATGAAGGTGCATAGATGTTGCTTTGAAGACTAAGGCGCCTTGACTCGAGCTGCGATGTTCTCAATCACCAAGTATGGATATGAAAGCTGGACAATGATGGAGGAAGACTGCAGAAGACTGCAAGCATTATCATCAGAGTGTTATACAAGAAGATTGAAAGCACTGTGAACTGCCTGAAAAACTAACAAATCTGTCTTGAAAGAACAGCCAGAATGCTCCTGAGAGATAAGAATGAGGAACATTCATTTCATGCATTCTGGGCGTGTTATGAGGAGAGTCAAGTCCCAGGAAAAGGACATTATACTTGCTAGAGGATCGGCGATGAATAAGAAGACCTTTAAAGAGATGAATAGATACAGTAGCTCCAACGACGGACTCAGACTCAACAACCATTGTGAGGATCGCACAGGACTTGGCAGTGTTTCATTCTGTTTTCCACGGGGTCATTATGAGTCAGCATCCACTTGATGGCACTCGACCAGAAGGACAGATGTTTTGGAAAAAAGGATATTT
The DNA here is from genome assembly GCF_050624435.1 of Tenrec ecaudatus. Taxonomy (NCBI): domain Eukaryota; kingdom Metazoa; phylum Chordata; class Mammalia; order Afrosoricida; family Tenrecidae; genus Tenrec; species Tenrec ecaudatus. The sequence goes on along the minus strand of NC_134539.1, from coordinate 148,601,495 downwards.
GAGAGAAACACATTCAAGAAGGTCAGAGTTACTGGGCAGATATCTGAAGGAGGAGGATACCAAGTGGAGAAAATGATCAGTTGAAAACATGCAGACTCTGAGGACCAGCAAGGAGCCCACGATGACTGAAAGCTAGAGACAGAAAGGGGCAGAGAGAGATGGCATCACAGAATGAATGGAAGGTCAGATGGCATTGACCTCAAAGGCCATTGAGATGTCTTGGATATGCGAGTAAGAAAGTCCAGCTGTCAGGTGCAGAGGGTCTTGATCTGAAGTTTGCATTACAAATGATCTCTTTAGCTCCAGTGGTGAGAATCTCTCACTGCCCTCGAGTCAATGCTGACCCAGAGTGACCCGCTGTGGTTTCCGAGACAGTTGCTATTCACGGGAGTAAAAAACCCAGCCTGTGTCCCATGAAGTGGCTGGTGGTGTTTGAATTACCAACCATGGGGATATAGCCCAACGTGTAATTATTATCGGGAAGAAGCTGTACTAAAAATGGGTTGATTCAGAGCAGTGGAGAAGTTAGAAGGCAATAACAGTAATGCAATAGAGATGAGCGTAGCCCGTGGCAAGGTAGGTGATACTGTGGCGGTCACCTAATCTGGTGTCATTGAAGGATGAAGAGTGGAGGGGTGGAGTCTGGACTGTCAATCTGGATATAGCCAATGAGGCTTCTGTGTGGGCATGGCCTCTCCTGAGAATTCTGGGAAACCTAGTACTTCCTCCTTGGAGGTGGAAGACACAGCTCTCTCTCTGCTACTCCCTGGGAGACATTGCAGAAGACAAGTCGCATGGACGCAACCAGAATTTGGAAGCTGGAGAAGCCACAGAGAAACCCCTGCCAGCGCTGAGATGCTTCCAACGCCACTGGATCCAAAGACTTTCTACCCACTGGCCTATGATCATCCTGCATTTGGCTTCATTGCATGTGTTTCATGAGTCTGAAGGGGACTTTATAGATTGGTATCGGACATATGGGCTAATAGCAGACTTACGGCCTTGGACTGGACTGGGGTGGGGTGTTTTCTCAATGTTCAGTTGCTCTTGTATATAAACTTCTCCCTTATATACATATGAGTGTTTATGAATTTGTTTCTCTGATCTACCCAGACTAACATGGATGCCTTGATATCTTGGCCTTAATTTCACACCCTGTAAGTATCAGCTATTATATACTACCATTTTAAGACAGAGGATTAATTGAAAATTATTCCTGCCTCATTAGACATCCTTCTCAGGAACTCTGGTACAATTGTGAATAAGATGAAGGCATTTTTGGAATGATAGAAATGTTCTTCTGAGGTTTAAGTTCAGCTCAATCTTGAATCTAATCAAAGTCAAGTACATTGAGATCCTCCCACCCCCAATCACGTTATGATCACCAGTTTTTATGACTAATAAATCTTCCATCCAGGACGCTGTTTTATAGGTTGTTTTTGGCTCTAGACCATTGAAAATAATAACCTAACTGCCAGCCATGTTTTTGGTTTTAACTAAATCTTTTCTCCATCTGTTGACACTCCGTTATTGCTGTTTCCATGCTTTGCTTCACACACCTTGCTTCTTAATGTATATTCACTCGGCTACAGGTCTTGACTCTGGTTTTATCTCTTTGAAGCTGGGATGCTGTGTATCATTGCTCACTTTCTTATCTATATGAACGATGGCAACGCATGTATGAGACAGATGCTGTTTATGAATGCGTTTTAACAGTTGCATTGGGCATACATGAGGTGAAACTTGAAAGCAATCAAGGCCAGCTAGCACATACTGAAATGTGATTTGGAGGGAGATTTCTAAAATTGAAGCGCATGCATTATTTTATACAAATATGTTTAACAGATGTATGAAAGAAAGCTAATTATGAAAATTTCCATTCTGGGAAACATTATGGTGAGAAAATAACTTTGTCCATACCAGGTATTAGCAGTTGGATAAACTCTGAGTAGATTGCACACAAATCTCTGTACTTAATGTCTTTTCCAGGGAGCCAAAGCAGTTGAAAGGCCACCCCTAAACTCCACATCATTCATTAACTCGTTCATTTGTGCAGTGACATATATTCCTTGTTGTATGCCTATTGGGTAGACTGGCAAGGTTTAGGGACCTCTGGCAAGCGCTGACAATGCAATGCTGAACACACGCTGGACACAGCCCTGTTTTCCCAAAGCTTTCTGGAGTCCTGGTAGCATAACGGTTACTCGTTGAGTTGCTAATGGCACGGTGGGCAGTTTAAAGCACCAGCGACTCTGTGAGAGCAAGATGAGGCTTTTCACTCCTGTAAAGAGTCACAGTCTCAGAAAACCCACAGCATTAAGTCTACCCTATCCTAGAGGGTCGCTGTGAGTCAAGTCAACTCAGTGACAAGGTTTTTCAGTGTTGTTTGATTTTAATTTTGGTATTGAGGCTTACAGTGTAGCCTAGGTGACTAGAGAAACCCTTAGTAAAATAACCACACTCAGAGACATGTCACACCAGTGAGATATTCCATGAGAAGGAATTCCACTGATGATAAAGAAAGCCCACGTTTACGCGTGTAATGCATGCTGCGGAGTCCTGGTGGCAGAGCGAGCTGTCTGTTGGGCTACTAACCCTGAGGTCAGCAGTTGGAATACACAAGCTGCTCTGATGAAGAAAGATGAAGCTGTTTGGTGTGGTAGAGATTGTAGCTTCCTAAACCCAAAGCGAAGCTCTCCTCTGTTCTGTAGGATTGTCGTGAGTCAGATTGGACCCCACCGCAGGGAGTTTGGTTTGGGAATTTTATTTGCACTGTTGGTTAGGCATGGGCTGCTAGCTGCAAGGTCAGAGGTTCAATACCACCTGCTGCTCATCAGTGAACGATGAGGCTGCCTGTTCCTGTAAAGGGTTGGAAACCCTGGCTTGGTCGCTATGAGTAGGAATTGATTCAATGACTGTGTTTTCCTGTTTTGTTTTGTTTTCTTCCAAAATTCTTACAAACTGAGTCTTGGATGGGAAGGTTAGATTTTACAAAAGTTTCAAATCCAATCCCAGCATGAAATAGAAAATGAAGTATAAATATATTAGAAGTCTCCTTGAACCTTGATTAGTTGAGATAACATTTTCCAAGTGGGAGAAGCTCCAGTCAGATATACTTGTAGTTTGTACACACCACCATCACCAATACCACCAGCACCCCCCAAAAAAGATAAATGCTGACTCTGTAGTTTACACGGGCTTCTACAGGGATGCTGAACAGACTTCCGTAGCTATTGACTCAATATCAGCATAGATCATCTTGGTACGTCCCTCTGGAGTCTAAAGTGCGCACAATCTCAACGTCTGAGACGTCAGGGCCTGGAGTAAAACACGTGTCATAAACTCTTGGTACCAGAAGCTGGAGGGGAAGGTCTTTTTGTTAAGGCCATGGCACGTTTCAGTGAGTATGTCATTAACTGCTAAACTGAAACTGCTGCCTGAGTGTAGACACAGCTGGTGGAGAATAAATGACCAAGCAAGAGAACCCTGAGAAATCGCTGTTGTTGTTTTCTTTTCCTCAAGAGCTTTCTGTGGTTTATTTTCCCTCCTTGGAAAACAAACATTGCCTCTGTGTATCCCCTCCAGAAGCAGAACCATCTACAGAGTTCACCCAGGAGTAGGGTGATGTGTAATTCTAAGCCAGTTTGTGTATAATTAAAAGCATGGCTTCATCAGTTGTTTAGTCCAAATACGCAAGTTTACACTACAAGATGCCGAATATTCTGACGTCTGTCCTCGTCCTTAGTGCGAGCCACGGCTCTGAGAAGACACACGTGTGTGTTCAAAGGACCTCGTCCCTTTTGCATGCTATGTTACTCTGCTCCTGTGAGGGTTTGCAGTGTCGGACACTCACAAGAGGCAGTTCTTCTCTGTCCTACAGGGTCACCGTACCACTGGTCCCAAACGGCATCCCCTGTACCACTCTGCCAAGAAAGAGCAGGCGGTAAGTCAAAAAGTATTGCTACAAAATTATAGACACTTTTATTCAACAGAAATATCAACATGGGCAGATTTTACATTTTGACATATCCTTCAACTAGGTAGGAGGATGGATTTCTGAAGGTAACCTTTCCATCTCTATCCCCTTTTCCTCAAAGAATGCTGTTTTCTTCCATTTGCACCATATCAAAATGAGAGTTTTAGTATTTGCTAGAGCAGTGGTTCTCAACCTGTGGGTCACGACCCCTTTGGGGGTCGAACGACCCTTTCACAGGGGCCCTCTGATTCATAATGTAGCAAAATGACAGTGATGAAGTAGCAATGAAAATAATTTTATGGCTGGGAGGTCACCACAACATGAGGGACTGTACTAAAGGGCCATGGCCTTAGGAAGGTTGAAAATCACTGCTCTAGAGGGAGACACATTTATTTCCCTTAAAATTGTGTGTGTGTGTGTGTGTGTGTGTGTGTGTGTGTGTGTGTGTGTGTGTACTGGGGACAAATGAGAAGTCTGCAGGGACAAGATCAGGGCTGTAGGGTATGTGGAGTGATATTTCTCAACAAAATCCATATACAATCGCCCCTTGGAGAGTAAGCAGGTACATTATTTTGACGGGGGAAAAAAATCATCTCGAGGCAACTTTTCCCGCTCTTTTTTTTTCTCACCAATACAGTCTTCGACTTTCTTCAGTATTCTTCATAACTCTCCATCATTGTCCTATGTCCTTTGGGACAATCTATCAAGATGACACTGTGGGAAATTCCCCCCAAATGTCCACAGACCTTCTGAGCGGACTTCTTTGCTTTGAATTTCATTGGCCTGGCATATGTGCTCTAAAGGTGCTTTGGGAGGAGATTTTGGAAGACACCCTAGTTAAACTCCAAGAAGTGATAGATGTTTTACAGTGAGACCTGGTTTGTGGCCCTCACTGATCACAGACACATGTGACAATGCATTTTGTTTGGATGTATGTGGGACCTGGAGCCTTGTGGTCATATTTTTTACTTTCTCTTCAACAGAATATCCTTTAAGAACTGGATTATTTTCAATAGCCAAGCGGTAAGAGACATATTAATCTTTCGATATCATTTCAGCCAGTGGCACCTATTATTTTTCTAGATCCTGTCCCCAAATATCACCCCAGTGCTCTTGAAAGCTAGACTTATGAGCTGTATCCTAATTTCCTACTTCCACTGTTCCTTAAGTCACCTAGCTCTGGGATGTTTTGATCTCAACTAGATATAACACTGCGGTGAATGTCATGGTCCATGGTGCCAGACTGTCTGGTTGAAAATCTGGCTGTCCTCATTTACTAGCTGTCTTCCTTTTTGATCCCCTGAACTTTACCAAACAGGATGTCCTTCTACACGGACTGGTCTTTACTGACAACATGTCTATAATACATGGGATAAAGTGCCCCATCCTTGCCTTTCAGGAGCATTCTGACTGTACTGCTTCCAAGAAGCATTTGCTGTTCTTTAGCAGTCCAATGTATATTCAATATTCTTCCCCAGCACCACAATTCAAATGCTTCGGTTCTCCTCCAGCCTCCCCGATTCAATGTCCAACGGTCACCTGCATGTAAGGCAATTGAAAATATCATGACTCGGATCAGGCACACCTTAGTCCTCAAAGTCTTTTGCTGCAGATTTACTCGGTGTGATGTGTCCTTTGATCTCTGGACAGCTGCTTCCATGAGCATTGATTGTGGATCCAAGCCAGACAAAATCCTTGATGACTTAATTTTATTCTCTGTTTATTATGCTGTTAACCTTTGGCCCAGTTGTATTTTGATTTTCTTGACATTGAGTTATAATGAAGGCTGCAATCCTGCATCTTCAGCAGCAAGTGCTTCAATTTCTCCTCACTTTCGGCAAGCAAAGTTATATATATATATATATATATATATATATATATATATATATATATATATATATATATATATATATATATATATATATATATCCAAACCAAACTCACTTTACTGAATTAATGTGGCCTCATAGGCATCTTACATAGCATTTCTGAGACTGTAAATAATGGGAGAAGAGAGACTCATCTTTCTCTTAAGGAGCAGCTGGTGGGTTTGAACCACAAACTTTGTGGTGAGCTGTCCAACATCTAACTTAAATCAAAGTACTAGCAGGGCTCTCTCACACACACATACATACATGTACATATACATAAAACTTGTGAATGGTATGTATGTCTTTGATTAAGAATATAAAGTTTGGGAACGGTGCTTGCAGTGAATGGATCCAGTCCTGATATATAGCTGGGATGGTAATTGGGAGCTTGTGGAGAAAATATTGGCTGATATTTAAGAAAATAGAGTCCAGAAATACTTTAGCAATGAGTGGCAGAAGTCATCAAGGGCTCAGCGAAGTGGGCATGCTAGAAGGACCTCTGTTATTAGGCACAAAAGTACAGCATCAGGCCAAACTCCTCCAGGGCACAGAGAGTCCTTACCTACAACTGGGTATCAGAATGAAGATGTACTATTCAAGCTGGAGAATGCCATAGGTTGGGTTGTTTAGAGAAAGAGAAGCAATGATGCTTCTGTGTGTACCTATACAGAAAGAGATTTAGATCAAGAACTGGCTCACACTGTTGGAGAAGAGGGTAACTCCAGTCCAGTTCAAGTCAAGGGTCAGATGTAAGCTAAAGACTTCTTCTAATTCCTACAGCTACAGGGCCTGACAAATAAATAGAAAGTAGTATGAAAAAGCAGAAAGACCACAGGCTGGTGGCTGTAGAATTGAGTGCATACAAGACCTTCTATATGAATCCAAGGTTGATAGTCCACCAATGGCCCCTGGAATCAGCAGGTGCTATAACAGGAGGTCGATGAACCTGATGCAGGATCCAGATCCAGCCGTAGAATTGAGCTAGCTTATCACAGTGTCAGTCTGTTCTAAGAGGAAGTCACAAAGTCACATCCCAAATGAACCCTCCCTCAATGATGTAAAAATTGTGGTCAGCTGGCTATCAACAGATATAGCATCTGGGGTCTTAAAGGTTTGAAGATAAACAATCGGCCATCTAGCTCAGAAGCAACAAAGTCCACATGGAAGAAGCACAGCAGCCTATGAGACCACAAGGCATTGAAGGGATCAGGTATCAGGCATCAAAGAACAAAAAATCATAACATTGTAAATGAGGGTGAGTGCAGGGAGGAGATCCAAAGCCCACCTGTAGGCAACTGGACACCCCCCTACTGAAGGGTCGTGGGGAGGAGACAAGCCAGTCAGGGTGCAGGGTAGCAACAATGAAACATATAACTTTCCTCTACTTCTTAAATGCTTCCTCCCCCTTCAATCATGATCCCAATTCTACCTTACAAATCTGGCTGGACCAGAGGATGTACACTGGTACAAATAGGGCCTGGAAACACAGGGAATTCAGGACAGATGACCCCTTCAGGACCAGTGGTGAGAGTGGCAATACCAGGAGAGTAGAGGGAAGGTGAGGGAGAAAGGGGTCACTATTACAAGGATCTACATATAATCTCCTCTCTGGGGAATAGACAAAACAAAAGTGGGTGAAGGGAGACATCAGACAGTGTAAGATAGGACATAATAATACTAATGTATGAATTATCAAATATACATCAGGGAGGGGGGAGAGGGGAAGAAAGGGGAAAAGTGAGGAACTGATTTTAAGGGCTAAAGTAGAAAGCAAATGTTTTGAGAATGATGATGGCAACAAATGTACAATGTGCTCGACACAATAGATGAATTTATGGATGGTGATAAGAATTGTAGGAGACCCCAATAAAATTATTTTTAAAAGTATGGCCAGGTGAAATGCTTGGCTACTTCACAGAATATCCCATCATAGAGTTGACCACACCATGTTAGATCATACCATGAGGAAATCCTGGTCCACTCAAGTGGACATAAAACCTAACTATCTCAGAAAGTATGCTGACATTAAAAAAAAATAACATAAATGTAGGTGAAGGGAAACACGGACAGTGTAAGATACAAAATAAAAAATAATATATAATTGAACAAGGATTCACAAGGGTGGGGAGGGGGGGGGAGAGAAAAAAAGAGGAGCTTGTACTAAGGGCTCAAGTAGAAAATGTTTTGGAAATGATGATGGCAACATATGTACAAATATGATACAATTGATCTATGGAGTGTTATAAAAGCCCCCCGCCCAATAAAAATGATTTAAATTATATATATATATATTCATAATGCAATACTCCTCCTGGGCTAATTTGTGTTGACCTACTTAAACCACTTAACTAAAAAAATAGATAACCCATAGTCAAACAAGGAACCAGGTGTGTGTGTGTGTGTGTGTGTGTGTGTGTGTGTGTGTGTAAATGCTTCCAGGGCATTTTAAATTAAAAGAAGTATTATTGTTTTCTTACTTTGTGGTAGTCATTTTCTCTCATCGGTTGCTTTACAAATGGTTTGTTCCAATATGAGAGGGTTTTGTTGGTTTGTTTCCTTTGTCTTCTTGCTTATTCACCCACCGAATTCTTCTCGAGTATGCTCAATAAATATATTTGCAGTTAATTTTTACAAGAAAACTTTATTCTGTTTATTTTGGGACTGTAGGAGGCATCAGTCCATTGCAGGTAGTTTTCACAATGTGTCCTACAAATTATAAATTATAATTTTTAATATTATAATTTAAATGATAATTTATGGTATAAGCTGGTTAGGACTTAGAGGTACTTACTGGACTAAATAATTAAAAAGGACTTTTATCAAGGCATTAAACAGCATAATTAGATGTTTATGGTTCTGGAACAATGGAAACAGCTGGGAAAACAGGCACTAGTAAGTCCCTGATCATTGCCCCTAATCATTACCTCTTCATCTCTCTCTTGCCATCACTAATGGGAATTTCCCCATGCTGAGTCCTTGTAAAATTCCCTATTGTTTGTCTTTTAGTGCTCCCGTGTGTGTGTGTGTGTGTGTGTGTGTTCATTCTTACAGACCTTGATATACACTTAGCGACCTCGACGCCCATTGCCCACATCATTTATTAGTCGATATTCAAATTCTTCAGATGGCATCTGTGACTAACTTAATTTTAGAGACAGGTAAAAGCACCTGTTGTCAGTTTTCTGAAGGTGTGACTGTGTTTCATGAATGGAACTCAAGAAGACATTGAAATTTCCTCCCTCGCCAAGTAAGACTCTTTCAAAGATTTGGAATTTAGCTTGAAGGCCATGGGTTTTGTTATAAAACGGGCTTACTTCTTAGTGCAAGACTGCTGTCTCCTAATTATTCCCCCTTTTCTTGGTATGTTAGGGGACACGTCTCTGTTTGAGAGGGGGTGGTGCATTAAGAAAAGATTTAACTATTCCAGGAAAATCATCTACAGTGGGTTGACAGACTGTCTTGAAAATTAAAATTGTAGAGATTACTTTAGGGTCTATAGAGCACCCATAAGGCCCTGCTGGTATAGTGGTTACATGTTAGACTGTGATCCACCTGGTCAGCAGTTTGAACCCACCAGCAGCTCCACTGGGGAAAGACTGGGCTTTCTATTCTCATAGAGAGTTACAGTCTTGGAAACCCACTGGGAGTCGCTGTGGGCAGCATCAACTCGATGGCAGTGGGTCTGGGTCTGGGTCTGGGTCTGGTTTGAGAGAATCCATATATCTGAATGTTTCCATTTAGACAAGTTGACACATGCAGAGACAGCGTCCTTCCTCACACCCCATTTATAGGATTCAGTATGGGAAACACTGGATATACAGGAAAAGGTTGACGAATGACCTTAATTCATATTTTTACACCTTGGTGAAAATTAAGGTCTCTTAAAAAATCAAACAAACTGCCAACAGGTCAACTCTGGCTCATAGCGGCCCTCCATGAGCATCTCTATAGGACAAATAGTCCCTGGACTGGGATGTTTTCCCAATATTCAACTGCTCTTGTATATAAAGCTCTTTCTCATACACATGTGAGTATCTATGAATTTGTTTCTCTAGTCAGCCTGGACTAACACATATGTCCATGAACTTTGTGAAGGCCCCTCATGTAGCTCCAGTGTTCAACCACACCCACTGCATCCTCTCAGAGCTCATAAGCTCTCAAACTGTGCATCAGTAAAAGCCTTTCCTACCCAGCCTCAAATCATGACTTCTAGACTCTGCTGCATAAATGTTTGTACCTATTGGCTTGATTTCTGGAACAAGACAAAAATGATGGGTCCTAGAACTTTTTCATTTCCTCTTTTCCCACATCTGTTTGCATGCACACCCTGGACTTGTCATGTGCAGAATGTTTTAGTGATCACATGCTTACTATATCACATGCTGACAGCAATATCTTCAGTCAACAAGAAAATCTATCAAAATAATAGAACACATTTTTAAACGATGAAGCTTTCTACTCCTGTAAAGAGTTAACAGTCTCAGAAACCCATAGGGGCAGTTCTACCTTGTCTTGTAAATCCATATGAATTAGAATCCACTCAGTGGAAACGACCTTGGTTATCTGAGTTTATTGGATCTCTATGAGTTGGATTCTACTCTATGGCAGTGAGTTTGTTTTTATGTTTTTGAGAAGAGTTCATATAGAGTTATTTGACTCCATAATGGCTGACAGTATTGGACATTCCATTTCTCTGTATGCTAAACCCTATATTAAGAATTTCCACAGGAGCCTTGGTGCTGTCGTGCTTGCGCATTGGGCTGTGGTCTGAATGATCAGCAATTGGAAACCACCAGCGCTGCAAGCAAAGGACTAGGCTTTCTATTCCTGTAAACGGTCCCGTTCTCAGATATCTACAGGGGTCACCATGAGTCAGCAATAACTCAATGGCAGTGAGCTCTCAATTAATTGGGTTATGAATTTCCACAGAAAACATTTCAATTTAATTTCTGACAAAGGATAATTCCTATTTTGCAAATGGAAAAAAAAGAAGAAGAACTCAGGCAGTTCTCAACTCAACCAACTTTCCACAACCTATTACAGGCAGTGAAAGAGCATAGACCAAGTCTACAACCAAACCAAATCAAGTCAAAGAAAAGCAGGAAAAATCCACTGCTTGTACATCTATTCTGACTCCAAGGACAGAGTTAATTGTTGTTATGTGTTATTGAGTTGGTTCTGACTTATAATCACTATGTTACGCTGGGTTGACTAGAGATACAAATTCAGTGACACTCATATATGTGTAAGACAGAGCTTGGTATCAAGACATAGTTCTATATCTGGAAAACATTCCAACCCGGTACAGATCAAGTCCATAAGTCTGATACTAGTTCATAAATCCCTCTTTAGCCTCACACAGCTACATGCAATGATGTAGAATACAGGAAGATCACCGGCCAGTAGATGCAGAGTCTGGTGGATTCAATGGTGGTGGAAGCATCAGAAGGCTCTGTCAGGTATCAGCAGCGTGGCTCGACAAAAGGAAGGTGAAGCAGAGAAGGAGGTGGCTACAACCTGATTGACAGGCTAGACTCCACCCCTACACTTCAAGTTGACATGAAATTATAGAACACAATCACCCTATGTAGAACAGAACGAACCACTGCCCATTTCTGTGCCATCCTCACAATTGCTCCTATGGTTGAGCCTACTGCTGCAGTCATTCTTTGGCAGCCACCTTTTCCAGGACCATTCTCTTTTCCTCTGCTCCTCCACTTTATAAGCATGGTGCTCCTCCCCGGGAACTGGTCTCTCCTAACAAAACGACCAAAGTACATGAGATAAAGTCACACCATCCTTGCCTCCAAGACAGATCTGTTTGTTCATTTGGCAGCCCAAAATATTTTCCATAGTCTTCGCCAGCACCACAATGAAGTGAATCAATTTTTCAGTCTTCCTTATCCAATATCCAACTTTCACATGCATATGAGGTGACTGAAAATACCATGGCTAGGTGTGTTAGACAGGGTTCTCTAAATAAATAAAACAAGGGCACTTGTGAATATATATATATATATATATATATATATGTGTGTGTGTGATTATATATGGAAAAGGAATAAAACAATTAGTCCACAGAGAAGTACGGAGGGCTCAGTTCAGCTCACTTTCATGTAATAGTTAAAATACTGAAGGTCCTTCAGACTCGCGTGGACTGCTGGTCCAAGGTCAAGGAAGCAGATAGCAGAATCTGCCATCAGGGGAGACAAAGCAGAGTCACCCCACAGGCAGCAGATGGCAGGGTAGGGCAGCAGTAGTCAGTAGCTCTGGAGCTTACCAAAGCAGGCCATGATAGAGTCTCAAGCTCTAGCAAAGGTAAACGATCCACAGGTTGGCTTGGGCCGCAGGTAGTGCAGCACACAGTTGAGTCAAAGGACTAGCTCAAGCTGCAGCATGCTGGTGGGATCACCAGGGATAAAGACCTGATTCGATTCTGCTCACGTGTATGTTTCTAAGGAAGTCTAGTTGGCAAAAGAAACCCAACTTTCACACTAAGGTCTGCACAACCTTTCTTCCAATTAACATCCTTGCTTTTCAACATTTTGAAGAGGTCTTGTGGACAGAGTAGAATTGCCCACAATACTTCCAAGGCTTCCCTAGGGAAGATGACTCACATTTTTTTTTTCCTAACAGGCCAACTATTCTCCAAAAACAATGCAAGCTCCACTGAGCACAACAGGTCCTCCTAAAATCTGTACCCTACAGGGAAGGAACCTCATTATCATTATGCTAAAATTAATTGAGAAAGGATCTGTTCTCAGCACAGTTCTCAATTCCTTGTATGTGATAATGTATTTAAGCCCCATTGTAGTGATAGCCAAATAGTAGCTCCATCTTGCAAAACACAAAAAGAGGCACAGGGAAAGGAAACAACCTGCTAATGCCACAGACACAGAATTCATCAGAGATGGGATAAAGTACCAAAAGCTGTCATAGGAAGAACAGCTTACCTCTCTGTAGAATTGGCAAGCCAGACCCTGGAATCATACCACATGTCTTTACATCAAGACTACCGCTTAGAGTGATTATGGAAACCCCAATTAACAACTCCAGCCTCGGTTTCCTTATTTATTGTTGTGAACCAGTATGCCCACTGCTACTCAGGGAAATGCCATAGGACAAAATAGAATAGCCCCTTAGGGCAGTGGTTCTCAACCTTCCTAATACCTCGACCCTTTCATACAGCCCCTCATGTTATGTGGACGCCCAACCATAAAATTATTTCCGTTGCTACTTCATAACTGTAACTTTGCTACTGTTATGAATTGGGCAACCCGTGTGAAAGGGTCGTTCCACCAACAGGTTGAGAACCACTGCCTTAGGGTTTAAAAGGCTGCCCGTCTTCATAGGAGCAGGTTAACAGGCCTTTTCTAATGCAGACTATCTGGTGAGTTACAAAACCACTGCACTTTGGACCTCCAGGGCTTCTTAGGGAATAGTTCCCACCTCAACAGGGTGATTGTGATGTTCATGTGAAGCAGTAAGTGTCCACCGGTTAGTTGCTCTCATGATCCTTTTAAGGACTCATTGGTGACTCTGTTTCTTTTGGGAAAGTGGTGGATCTTAAAAGCGGAGAGCATAGCTCTTGAGATGTGTCATTTCAGTTTTGATTTTCAGTCTCCCTGCCCATATTTGGCATTTTCTTTAGTCAAGGTCTGAGCTCTGTTGGCATGTTGGTTTTATATGGGGCTACTAACCTCAGAGTCATCTGTTTGAGACCAAGAACCACACCTGATGAGAAAGACCTGGTACTTTCTGTTCCCATAGAGTCACAGGCAAAGGGAGTCAGAGTGGCAGTTCAAGCCTGCCCTGCAGGGTCACCATGAGTCAGAATCAAATGGAAAGCAGTGAATTTGTTTGGTTGCTTTGTGTTTCTTTGGTTTTCTAGTCAAGATCAATGTAAGATTTAAAAAAATCTTATTTGGAGAAATGTTAGGAATTCTTTTCAACCTCACTCTCACATTTCATGTGTTTATTGTTATTAGGTGTCACTATGGTTAGACTCTAACCCAGCTGTTCTCAACCTGTGGGTTGCGACCCCTTTGGGCATCGAATGACCCTTTCACAGGGGTCGCCCGATTCATAACAGTAAAGTGACAGTGATGAAGTAGCAACGGAAGTAATGTTATGGTTTGGGGGTCACCACCACATGAGGAACTGTATGAGAGGGTCGCAGCATGAGGAAGTTTGAAAACCGTGGCGCTAACCCATAGTGAGCCTACATACAACAACATCAAACACTGTCCGGTGCCGTCATCACAATTGTGTTTTGTTTTTAAGTTTTGTTTTATTATCTTATTTTTATGTTTTCTAAATACTGTTATTGGGGGCTCTTACATCTCTTATCACAATCCACATGTTCATTCAGGGTATCAAGCACATTTGTACATGTACCGCCATCATCATTTTCAAAGTATTCTCTTCCCACCTGAGCTCCTGATATCCACTCCCCATTTCTTCCAGCTCCCTCCCCTCCCCATCCTCCTTCATGAACCTTTGATAAGTTTCAGATTATGATTTTCATATTTTACATCATCCTCCAATATCCCTCACCACTTTTCTGTTGTTCGTCCCCCTGGAAGGGGATTATACGTTGATCCTTGTGATCAATTCCCCCTTCTTCCCCCTCCCCTCCCCTAATCCTCCTGGAATCTCTACTCTCATTCTTGGCAATGTTATTTTTAAGCCCCCTGTTCATAGAATTGTTTTATTACAGGTTTTCTTAACCTCTATCCTTCTAATACTTGAGGCCAGATGATGATGGTCATTATTGTGAAGGTTGTCCTAGGGCATTGTTGACTGATGAGCAGTATCCCTGACTTCTCCCTAATGGATTACAACAGTAGCACCAACAAACACATAAACCAAGTGTGAAAGCCAAATATGTCTCCAGGCATTGCTTCGTGCCTCCTCCAGTGGTGAGCAAAATGTTCCTGGCAACCTGTTGAAAACCATCGCTGTGCACCAAACAGACTGTGCCTTTTGCTTTCCAGTCTCAAAGTCAGATCCAGTAGGCTTCAGAAGGGACATCCGTGAAGACCTATGAGAGCTGAGAATGTCTAAGTGAACTGGTTACGTGTCTCTCAGCTCTAACCTAACACCAGACAGACAGCAGGTGCCCAGCAAATCTAACCTGAATTTCAGATACCGTATTCTGATGGCATAGTCCTTGGAATTGTAGGCACTATCCCTCTGAATTAAAGTGAGGCCAGGTTGGCATTACAATGGAAAGATCTTCTGTATTTGCCACACCCAGCCCTTAGATCGAAGGTTGAGATCAACACACTTAGCTCTTAGCAACAAGGGGAAAAATGATTCCTATTTGCATAGGCCTTTAATGCTGCTGTGGTTACCTGCCAGGATCACCATACTCACCTATTCCAGACTTACTGGAAGTCTGCTGAACCAGTGTATCCCTTCCCAGGAGTAGGAGAAAGAACAGAGCTACCTGGCAAACCAGCTGTCAACACCCTGGGGGCTGGGGTTTTTCACTGTTTGCCACCTGTCTGCATTTCTGTCCCAGAGACCTGAGCACCGAGCACGGTGACTGATGTAGCCCAAACATAATCCAGGATGTAGTTTTATTCCCAAGCTACCTGGTTAGGTGGAAATGAATTGGAAGACAACGACAGGTACATATACTGTAATATCATTCTAATGACGTGATGAAAACCATTGTTCCCCATTCCATGCAGGGACTTAAGCAGAACCCTTCCTTTCCCCAGAATGGGTTGATCCTTTTGAAGAGTGAGAACATGGCTGAGTTCATGATGCTTTTTTTAATGCGCAGGGGGAGGAGGGAGGCGTCCCCTCTGCTATCATGCGTCACTCTGAACAGGAGCTCTGCTCTTTCTGTCAGCCAAGAGATTAGAACAACTTACTTTTTCTTTTAAACAGGAAGCTAGGCTGAAACCTTCCCCCTTTTTGAAAGGTAATTGAGAATTGTCAAGCTCTGACATGCCAGATTTCGGCAGAGAGGCATTTTGTTTCTGTAATGAAAGAGATCAGAGAGTCAAGTACAATTTGGCAAAATAATAACAGGAAGAGGTCCTGTCTCTGGGGAGAGATCTGCCAAACGCAGAAGCCATTTACATAAACATTGTAATTGGCCTTCGAGAAGAGTGTTCTCTTTGCGAAACTAGTCAGCAGCGAAGGGCTTGCTCAATCATCAAAATGTTTTGGAGAAAGTGAAAGTGGAACTTGATAATGCTGCCTAAACCATGGGCTATTGAAATTGACTATAGAAAATTCTTCTTTGGCTTTCTTGGCTAAACGGGAGACCAAACCAGACTTTGGATCTCCCTGCCCCCAAAACAAGCCCCCGCAAAGAATCCAAAGTGTTGAAAAATTAAATCAATGAAAAATGTATTGTGTGATTTGTCTAGGATCAGAATCCAAAGAGATGACGGGCAGTCCTGTTCAGACTACTGTGTTTTCATGACCATTGGCTTGTGTGATCAGTATCTTTATAAATCATAACATCGAATGTCTGAGAATGCTCACATCAGCCAATTACTTGCTGTGATGTTGTAGGCGGTGCATATGACTAACGGTTCACACACACTAAAACAACTGATGGCCAAAAGGGTGATCTGTTCTGAGATGAATATTTTGTAAGTTTTTTAGTCCCTAATAGAGCATAAGTTAATGAGGACATGCAGGGAGGTGTAGGAAGAACAACAGAAATTGCATTGTGACTTTTAGTGAGAAACAAAGTTCATTTCAATAGATGACCTGTTATCCAACCGATAAGGCACTCCTGCATCCAACTTCTCTCTTCTTGGCAGAACAAATTATTCGAACAGTTTTGTAGGATGAATAATCTATGACTTTAAGGTTAGTTTAGAAGAGACTTGTATCTTCCTAAATATTCACAGTGTACTGTCCCACTCTCACTGTGCTATGTGTCACATAGAAAAAGCAAAACCATCTGGGAGAAAACAATCCATAGTTGCCGCGATGAGTTTCTTGCTATCATGTCCCTTTCCCTAGCTCCCTAAACCCATTCCTGAGTCATAAGCCATTCACTAACTTTTAGCTTCTCCAACTTGCTCATTTCTGTGGCTCTCCCTTTAGGTTCCTGCATTCCAGAATCCTCCACTTATTCTAAGACCCATCTCTTCCTCCCCTTTAGCCATTCCCAATCTCGAAGACCCTATATTCAGCTGTTACTCTGCACCCACAGCAATGCTAGATAATTCAACAAATTAATCCTAACACAAATTCTACATTAATTCCCTCTAGAATTCTGTCTATCCTAACAATGACTGAGACACTTACATACATGAAAATAATTTCTTAAGTATACAAATCTGTGTGTGTGTGTGTGCATGTGTGTGTGGCCTGGGGGGGGCACAAGGGAGACAGTTGCTGGCAGGTAGATTCCCATTCATAATCATTTTATAGGACAGAGTCCAACTGCCCCATTGGGTTTCCCAGGTTGTCACTCTTCAGCGAAGCCGACAGCCATAATTTCACCCTGTAGAATAACTAGGGGGTTCAAACTCCCAACCATTTGGTTAGCAGCCAAGCGCTTAACCATTGCTTGACTGCTTATGAAGTATAACTAATATTGATTTAGTGGGATACTTGTTTGTTGGTTTGTTCGCTACTCAAGGATTCCTAGAAACGCATATGTTGAACAGAATCAATACCAGCTTGATAAATAAGAGGCTGCGTGGGTGTAAATCTTGGTTCGCTGGCATTAGCTCTGTGCTTCCATGGCAGTAAACAGGGATGGCAACGGTGAAAGCGTCCTCCTGGAATTGTTGCAGGACTCGTTGAAATGAATCCTATAAGGCATTTATACCAGCAAATGACCCATGATATATACTAACGAGCATTGCCATTCTTCATACTCCGAAGAGAGGTCTTTAGTGGGAAAAGTTTGTCTATATGGCTGACCATTCAATGAGCTATTATTTTATGTGAAAAGATTTCAAATGCCTTCCATCTCATATCACAGTCACCACGATTTTTGTTTTATATGAAAACTGCCCCAGCTGCAATTTTCAAAAAATGCAAGTAATTGATACTTGAATAAAATGGATTTATTCTTTGAATTAACCACCCATTCAGGCTTAAAGAGCTGTAATTCTAAGAGCTACCATTGTGCAACATTAAAGGGTAGATGGAAGATACACAGACGCACACACACACACAAACAATAATGGATATCATTTAATTCCATTTTTACCAGGTAATTTTTGAAGATGGCATTAAAACATTCCTGGAAAAATAGAATTAAAAAACAATGAAAAATATTCTAAGAGCTTTTTGAAGCCACCTTTTGTATGTGTGCAAATACACACATTATGGCTCTCATGGTGAAGAGGAATTTTGAAAGATATTTTAAAATGCCTTTACATATAGTTTATATAGATTTGTCAATATGGAGTGACGTGAAGACAAAATACAGATCTACATAAAAATGATACTCACCAACATCTATGAGTGCATTGTATGTGTGTGTGCGTGCCTGTTTATTTAAAGAATAATAATGAGATGCTGCCTTGTTTTTGAGCCCAGTGGTTTCTGGTAGCCCCAGGCTACATTACATTAATCAATTGATTAATTTTCTTCCATATACTGAGATGTCCTTGATATTTGCCATCAAGTCACTTGCCAATGCACTGTGACAGACCCATGAACAATGAAATTGGACAATTGTGATCAATAAGGTTTCAATTACTTAAATAGAGAGCTTAATAAATAAGTGGCTGCTTGGCTATAAATCCTGGTTTATTGGTATTAACTCTGGTATGTAGACACAGAAATTTTGAATTGAGATGAAGAAACTTCCATTCCAGAACAAGCATTTACCTCTGTCACTCATCAGTGCATCTTCTGGAATAGCAATTGGTGCTCGTACAGTTGAGTTTGACCCATTGTCTATTAGGAAGGCTGGTGGCACGATGCTGAAGGCATGGGAGGCCAACTGAAAGATCAGGAGGTCAGAGCGTACCAGTGGCTTCAGGGGAGGAGAGATCTGGGAATGTGCCCAGATAGACATTGTGGGTAGTGCTACTGTGTCTTGCTGGGTCTCTCTGGTGGGGATGACTCCATGAAAAGCAACAGGAACCCCTCAGTTGTCTGTATCACAGGTAACATTCCACTAGCAAATACTGAGATGGCTTTTGGTAGACAAGGGAGACATCGGAGAGGGCAAGATATAACAAAATACTAATTTATAAAGTATCAAGGGTTCGTGAGGAGGTGGGAGGGAAGGGAAAAATGAAGAGCTGATGCCAGGGGCTTATATGAGAGCAAATGTTTCGAGAATGATGAGGGAAATAAATGCACAAATGTGCTTTACACAATTGATGTATGGGTGGATTGTGATAAGAGTTGTATGGGCCCCTAATAAAATGATTTAAAAGAGAATCAACCCCTGTAAAAAGAAGGTGGTGGAAAAAGTTGGGCAAGTGGAGGAGTGAACTGAGAGGTCAGACAAAACAACAACAACAACAAACTAAACACATTACCATTGAGTCCATTCTGACTGATAGCGACCCTTCAGGACAGGGCCATCTTTCTCCTGAGGACAAGGGATGGTTTCGAACTGCAGACCTTGCAGTTAGAAGCCTAGTGCATAACCATGATGCCATGAGGTCACACAAAGCACCATCCAGCACTGAAGTTGGTCAAAAGTAAGTGCCACTGGCCACCATGTCCATGCACTGTCATAGTATGAGAAACATGCTGGTATATCCTGACCTTGGATGAGGTGATGCTCGGCAGCTCAGACAATGAAAGGGCTGGGCTTCTGGACATGTTTCCTGATCCTTATCCCTAGAACTGAACAAGGAAGTGGGGCATCTTGGTGGCTGAAAACTAGTCAGCCATTGCTTTAAAAAGACACACGAAAATTACATTTACTCACAAGCTTTGAGCCAACGCTTGCTTCAGCATTTCAGCGTGGAATGTGCAGAACTGAAGCAGAGCCCGTCAAGAGTTGACACATTGAGAGTGAGAGAATTTTGATCAATCTAAATCTGATTCCTTGGTTTCAACAATAAGCCCTAATGTCATGCTAAAAACTGTTAAATGAGCTCTCCCTAAAAATAACTTCATATTAATATTCTCTGCAGCTCTCTATTAGAGGTTATGAATAGGGCTTCGAACCTGTTCATTCGGGTTTGAAATCCTGCTTAAGAATGAAGAGGGAGGAGATGCGGGGATGGAGACATCTCAGCCCTCTACCTAGGAGACATGTGACGGAATGATTGATTTCAGTTGAGAGCAGAGAGCTTTTCTCTCTCTGCTAATAATCTTCAACACGGTGGATAATGCCCACTTAAAATTCTTAACGTAGGTTGCTATTGTTTGTCCTTAGATAATTCCAATTCTTCCATGGTTTACCAATAGTTTTAATAAATGGCCCATCCAATTGTTTCTTCGTGAGCATAAAAACCCCAAATTGTATGCTAGCATGTTAGTTCTGGGCACACTTACATCTCGCCCAAGAGGTAATTACCAGGAGCCAAGAAATCCTTGCTGGTTCAGAGGTGGAATGCTTACCTTCAATATGGGAGAATCAGGGGCAATATCAGTCCAATTCACCTTATGCTCCCTCACCATACGTACTTCTATGAGGCTGCACAGGTTTCAGCAGAGTTTCCAGATGAAGGCAAATTATGAAGAAGGGGCAATAAGCTATTTCCAACCATCAGGCTCTAAAAACCCTACAGATCACCATAGTGTGATGGCTGTACATAGGATCACCATGAGTGTTGGCTGAGTCTATGGCAATTCAGAACAACAATGACATTTTCAACAGCACTAACACTAATGCTCAGCAGAAAGTCCAGTCCAGCCTTTTCACAGCTAGCTGACAGTTGACCAAGGAGCCAGGAAGTCTGGATTCTTCCTTCTGGGGGTGTCACTGCTTTCCAGGGACCCCTTAGCATCATTGCATGAATGCCTGTGTCCACCCAGCAAACACACAAGCGGAGAGAGCAAGGAATTGTTTCAGGAAAGGTTAGGTGATAGTGAAGTCACAAACATCCCATGACTCTCAGTTCCTTTCAACAGCCAAAGTGTTTATTTTGCTCACATTGAATATACTGCCCAAGGAAAACACACTTGCTGTGGTTTGGTATCGTGACAATGAGGTTGGCAGAGGTGCCATCTTATCGTGGGGTCCAATAGCGACTGCTGGGATGGGAAAGAAGGCTCTTGAAGAATTGGCCCATGTCCCCATGTGCACTTGTAAGTGGCTACAGTATGCTACTGGACATGGGGGCAAGGAAGTGCATCCTGTCCTGTGCCTTGAGTAGGAGGAAGTGGAGCGATTTGATAAACAATAATCCTGATTATATCTGCATTAATAAACAAGTCACTGCCCTATAGGGTCGATGAGAACTGGCCTTGAGGCTTTCTGAGAGCATAACAATTGACAGGAGGAGGATGTCTAAACTTTTTCCTGTGGAGCAGCTGGTGGTTTGGAACTACTGATCTTGAAGTAACACATTCCTCCACCAGGGCTCCTTATATTTATACTGTAGATTGTTTCATCAGAACATAGGCTTGATCAGATACCATTAGAAGTCTTACCTACTTTGCAATGTAAGCCAATTTAGTTACGTTCTATATGCTGAAGTTTCTTTAGCTTTAATATTGCCATGATGAAGTTGTATATGTATCCATTATGCTCCAACACCTCTTCTGTGAATAAGAAAACCAGTAACATGGTGATAGGCTATACAAAAGACTGCGTTCAGAAGATGATGCTAATTGGGCCCGAGCTAAGCTCCCTGGCTTTCTGGCTGCTCTGGAGTCAGAAAAGATCAATATCTAGGTACAATTGAACCACATTGTAGCCCATTATCCTGATTTCTACACAAAAAAATAATGCAGCACATCTTAATTTCCTGCCATTATTTTATTATTGTGATGTGTTGGCATTGAGTCAGCTCTGATTCATGGTGTCTTCATGTACAATAGAAGAAACAGCCTGATTCAACACTATATTGGACACTGTTATGATATGATCCATAGGTTTTGCACTGGCTAATTTCTGGATGGAGTGTGCCACGCCTTTCTTCTTAGTCTTAGTTTAGAAGCTCTGCTGATACCCATCTGTATGTTGGAACTAGATATTCTGGTGGCAAGGCTTCATATATCATAGAAAAATAGAAAACATCCCAACACAGCAAATTAATGGATGAGCAATAGTTTGGTTTTCTTAATTAGATGCTCAATAAATATTAAATGAATGGATGAATGGAAGTCACACCATGGCTGTGAGGTTGACCTGAGTCTTTCTCATTTCAGATGAAGAACTCCAGTTCAGCAGGTTAGCCATTGCTCAAATCCTAAGTCTACAACGGAGAACTGGAACCCAGGGATTGGATTCCAGATCCTGGCTCCAGGCCCAGAGCTTAGATTAGGCTACCACTGACTCCCTACTTATGAGAAAGGAACCTAGTGCCTTAATAAAATTATTTCACTCCCTCATTCACCATCTGCCTTCTTTACCTTCTTTATAGGACATGTTAGCTTGAGTTTGCTTCAACACAATTTTTAGAATAGCCTCAGAGTTAAAGGAGATCAATGTAAGTACTTGACCAGAACCCCCATGTTTGACCTAGAAATAGTTGGGGAAAAGGACTCCCCCTTTCAGAGACAAGATTTTAAATGATTGCCTTTGGTTTAGTATTCCCCAACAGTTTAGAAAAGCTTGAATTCATTCAAAGGCAATGGTGTACTGCCTTGTTTTCCCCTAGAAGTCATCGTGCCTCCCCCTACTTATCCATACAACGGAGACAGCTGGGATTTGCGACGCTAATCTACTTTCTCTGACATAGACATCATTGGGGATTTTTTCCTGTTGCCCTATCAGGGTGGGAAAAAAATTGCATAAGCAAGCCATCACCATGATCTTAATTAAAATAATAGGTAGATTTATTACATGGCTATTTTTAACAAAACCCCAGTGATTCCAATAACCTATACGCTCAGAAACCAGGAAGTGAGCTCAGCAGTTGCCTGAGTGAGAATGAATTATGTTTGTGATCCCAAGAGGATCTGTATGTTCCCGGTGCCAGCAAGATTTTTTTTTAACTCATGAAAAAAAATGTATATATATAAATAAATATAATTCTACTTAGTTACCTTGATTGGAATAAAGATTAAACCTGCCTTTAAGGTCCATTAGACTAATCATAAGTCTGATGCTGACTCCCTTCATTCCCCTTGCTCACCACGGGCCCAAGCCTCCAGGGAAACAGGAAATATGGACTAAAACAAAGTCTCTCTTCAAAGCTTTTAGCACCAGAGCTGCTCCATGGGAAAGGAAACATTTGAAAAAGGAGTTAGAGCAGAAATCTTAAGGAATCAGGGTGGGAGAGTGAGAGAGAGGAAATTTCAAGTCTCCCTGGTTACCTTTCAAGGTCACTCCGAACCCTGAAAACTTCATTTTATCTGTAGAAGCACCTTGTAGGTAGAGCAAGATGGTTCCGCATTTGCTTGCCCTTAAAGGACACATTGTTTTTAGCTGCCCTCAAGTCAGCTCAGGGCTCAGGGAGGGAAACCTGGTTCAAAAGAGGTTGGGCTATTTCACTCCACGGGGTTTGGGATTTTCACTGTCTGATTTTTCAGAGTTAGGTCATCAGGGTTTTGTTTGTTTATGCACATAAGTATTCCTTAAAGGAGGTTTAAATATCTTGTAAGATGCTATGCAGTAAAAGAGAATGTTTGATTGTGAACTGGGAAGGGGTGGATTTTGACATTGCACATCATTAATTTTGTGTTCAACAGTTTAAACATCCTCTCAACTCCCCTAATAGCCGAACTTACCCTCCCTCCTTGAATCAGAGCGTGAGCAGGCATATTCACAGCCGTGCTTGCAGCTGCGCCTTGCTCAAGAGCAGGAAGGCGGAACCTGAAGGCCCATTAAGAGAAGGACGGACAAAGAGACATTGGTACGTACACTCAATGGAAGATTATGCAGCGCGGAAAGACAGTGATGAGACCAAGAAGTGCCTCCTGGCGTGGATCCACCAGGAGAACAGTAGACAGAGGGAATTTAATCAACAGCGAAAGGACAAATATTATATGAGACCATGACTATAAAGAAGAGGGGCACCAAAAATGAAACAAAACAAAGCCTTCCATACTACAGGGAACGGATGAGGGCCAGGGAGGGAAGATGGAGCAATAGGCTAGAGAAGAGGCGGGTAAACTGAGGTCCTTGACCCATCTATGGCTTTTGGGGTACGTACATGTGGCTGTGAAGTAAAATTTAAAAAAAAACTTTAAATATATTATTCAGAAAATGGTGATTCCATGTTTGTGAAAATACTGAGGCAGTTTGTTTATTGTGCCAACCTGACTGATAAACACAGGTGGGGTTAATTGAATAGCAGAGGGACAAATGGCTCGGTGAGCCTCACCTTTCAAGTTCTCAGGTCTCTTGCTTTCTGATGGTCAGATCAAGGCGCAGCTGCCTTAGTCAGTTCCCTGCTGCAGCTGGCAAGGCCCACTTCCTGCAAGACATCCCTGAAGGGAAGCCACATGGACCTACTCCGATGCAGCCCTGGGTGCTGGAGCAGCTGTGTGGAGACCCCCCTCTGCCCCCCGCCAATGCTGAGATGATTACCCTTTCACTGACTTGCGTTTCCCACTGCAGTCAGTGTCATTGTGTTTTGGGAGATGGAGGAGGACTTTATGGATTGGTGTCAGACATATGAGCTAATGTTGGACTTGTGGACTTGGGCAGCACTGGGTTGGGATGTTTTCTTGGTGTGTACTTATCCTTTATATAAAACTCTCTGTTATACATATGATTTTCTGTGGATTTGTTTCTCTAAAGTATCCAGACTAACACAAATACCTTTAATGCGCTTTAATAATTTTTAAACTGTTGGGAAGGACAGGATGGGCTCTTACGTCTCAACAGTTGGCCAACTCTGGGTTATAGGTTTGACAGGTAACCCACAAGAATCCACTGTTTTCTTGAGAATGGTTTCTTTGGAAAATTTCTGAACCCAGACTCTGATTGGCATCTCATTAATACAGTGACATCGGATTCACAAAGTCCAATGTGGACACAGTGAACCAAGTACAGTGAACTGCATCGCAGTGGCAATGGCTACAGTACTTAGTAAATAAATAGAGCAGAAACATTTCACTTCTACGTTAGCAGTCTTCCAATATTTGTTCTGACATTAAGAAGTAACATAAATTGGTTTCATTGGCTGTGTATCTGAATACTATCTCAAATACATCAATTCCTCTTCAGTCTTCCTTATTTAATATCCAACTTTTGTATGCATATGAGGCAATTGAAAATATCATGGTCTGCATCAGGTACAACTTAGGCCTCAAAATGGTATCCTTGTTCTTTAAAGAGATCTTGGGTAGACGATGTACCAGTGCAATGCATAATTTGATCTCCTGAACATTGATTCGTGAGAATGTGCTCCTTCCAACCATCCAGTATATGAGATCAAAGGAGCTATCTTTGTCCAAAACCAAAGATGAGAACATAAGACAGTGCCCTGGAAACTGGGCAAAGGGAAATAGAAGAACCCAAGGGGGAAAAGGGGAGAGTTTTGACAGGTTGAAGGGACTGCAGCACATGTCACAAAACAATTTGTGTGTGCATGATTGACTGAAAAAATAATCTGCCATGTAAACTTCTACCTAAAGCACAATGAAAGATGCACACGCACACACACACACACACACACACACACACACACACAAAACGAAACCAGAGAGTCTGACTCAGTCACTTACCCTAGAACAATGAGGGAAGACAATGTTGGGAAGAACACAATGAAATTTGGGGAGCAAGTAGAGTTTCAGACACCTGTAAGGCTTTTAAGCAAGCAGGTATAACAGTAAGCAAGTGCATAAGTCTGATTCTCAAAATAAAGGTATCGCACGACTTCCAGGAGTTGATTTCTGCCAGTATGTAGTTAATAATTAAACCCATTAAGTGGATGATACACTTGGAAGTAGAATGAGGAAAAAAATAGGACTGAGGACAGAGGCCCAAGGATCAGCAACCATTAAGCATTGTACAAGTGAAAAATAACCTATTTTTGAAAAAATGTGGGTGGGCAGGTAATGCAAAAGAGGGAAGAACTAAATTAAGAGAAGACTGAGGTCAAGAGAAAGAAAACACACTAAGCAACAGGATTGAGTATTTGATAAGATGTGAAATTCAGGGAGAATAGATCTCTTTTCCGTAATCATTTTTGTAAGTGACTTCACTCTTCTTGATTATACTGTCTGGGATGTATTCTCTCAGAATATCTTTCTTCTACGACCTTTCCATGTAATTCTTATTTATTCTGAAGTGCACCTAGAATACTGCTTTCTCTACACTGGGTCAGGACTGTCTGGTATACATGCTAAAGCCATGCTGGCGTTGTTTTCCCCTGGGGAACCATCAGAATGATGGCAGCTTATTGCAGTTACGGAGTAGTTTGAACTCCGTCTTGACTCATAGCAACCAATGCACAGCAAAATGAAATACTAACCAGTCCTGCACCTTCCTCACAATATTCCCTATGGCTGAGACCATTGTTGCAGCAACAGTGAAAAACAATCCCATTGAAGCTCTTCCTGGATTTTTGCTGACCCTTTATTTGACCAAGCCTGATGCCTTTCTTCAGAGTCTGGTCCCTCTTGATAACATGTTCTACGTATGAGAGGGAGTCTTGACATTCTTGCTTCCTCCGAGGAAAAAATGTATTCATTCTTCTGGTGATCTATGATATAGGCTATATTTTTTACCAACACTCTCATTTAAACATATTACTTCTTCATTTTTCCCTTACTCATTATTGTCCAGCTTTTGTATGGACAGGAGATGCTTGGAAAGGCCATGGCACCCTCATCCTGCCATCAACATTTCTTAGAGGCCTTTTGCAGCAGATTTACCTAAAAAATATCATTGGATTTCCTGATCTGCAAATCAACACACTGGTCTGGTCAATCCTTTATATATTGTTCCACCTTCAGTGGGCTCCTTGAAATGCCTGGCTCTGAGCACAAAGACAATTAAGGGACCATGTATGTTTATGAGGATAAGCAGCTCAATAAATATTTGCTGTAATAAAGAGAGTATAGAATAGAATTACATGTCTAGGTTCTGAAGGCATATTGCCAGGGTTCAAATTCCAGCTGGGCCCCTTCCTAATTAAATGATTTCAAACACTTAATTTCATCAGCTAGAGACACTGAGCAAAGAAGACTGAAGAAAAACAATGCATTTGAATTGCTCGGAAGAATATTCAATATACCATGGGCTGTTAAAAGGCCAAACCAAGCTGTCTTACGAGTATTAAGGCAAGAGTGCTCTTCTGAGCAAAGGATGACAAGACTCTGTCTTACAGACTTTGGATAACTTGTCAGGAGAGACCAGTCTGTGGAGATGGGCATTATGTCGGGTACAGTAGAGGGACAGTGAAGAAGAGGAAGGCCATGGAGGAGAGGAATTGATCCGTGGCGGTAACAATGGGTGCAAGCAGAAGAAAATTGTGATGATCTCGCAGGAGCAGACAGTGTTTCATTCTGTTGTGCATAAGGTCACTCTATGGGGCAGAACTGACTTGGTGGCACACAACAACCACCACAACAGAAAATATATTTTCCACATTCTATCTATGGGTTGATGATGTTCTCAATCAGATTTCAATTCTCTTAATTTCACTCTCAAATTCTGATGAATACCGATGACTCACAAACTGATAACAGCATTAAGCTGATACATTCTATAAAGCTATGAAGACGGTAGGTGATCATGTGTGTACAGGTTATTAAAAATCTACAGCAAAAAAGACAGGCTCAGTGCTGCCAAGTGAGCATGCTGACTGGCACTTGATATCATTGCTAATCTATTTCTGTGTTTACTGTGGGTTTAGTTTTCATGACAGTTTCATGTTCTGTTATCTAAACAATCAACCCCAGACTTGGAGTGAAGCAGGTGGAAGCCGTAATTGCTTAATTGTATGTGTAACATAAGGGTTGGCAGTTTCAATGATAAAAATAGTGGAGAAAGACAAGTTCCCTTGGATCATTCTAAACATCTAAAGCATGCTTGACAATTACCCACTCTGGCATTCCAGACTGTTTCTGAACGACAGCGGATGGAGTTGCTGCGTATGTGACTTCCATTTGGGATCAGGGAAAGATTATTCGGTATAATGTAAAGACTCCCAGAACGCTCAGCTTGTTGATCTCACATAATGACAAAGCCCTCCTGTCATAAATGCACAGTGAGCTGGTTTGGTGTAAATATGCAATTTGAATAGTTTATCTAGAAGCAAGTGAAGCTACTCGGTACATTACTATCGTCTCAACAGTGAACTGAATGAGTCAGTGCCAATGCATTTGTGATAATGGGCTATGTATGCGATGCCAATTATTTCTAAGGAGCATGTGAAAACCCACGCATCTGCTTTCTAAATGCACGCAGGCACTTTCTGTCGGAATGCACACAACTACTTTCTACATCATTCAGGCACAAGGATTAATGGAGTTGCAAATAAACATTCTACAAGCTCACCCCCCAGTGCTCCACAAAGGGGCCAGACATTGAATATTTTAGGCTTTGTTGTCCAGTCTGTCACCACTGTTACTTGCCCTCATAGCACAAAAGCAGTTGTAGACGATACATAGAACCATTTTCCAATTAAGCTTGACTTACAAAATGAGATAGCAGGTTGGATTTAGCCCATGGAGCACCTATAGCTGACCCCTCTGTTGTTTCTGTCAAATGCTGTCGAGTAAATACGACTCTTAGTGACCCTAAGTACAGCAGAACCAAACACTCCCCAATCCCACCCCATCCTCACGATTGTTGAGCTATTTGAGCCCGTTCCAGCAGCTGAATCAATGCATTTCATAGGGATTTTCCTCTTCTCTGCTGACCTACTTTACTAAAGCATGGTGTGCTTCCCCAAGGATTGGGCCCTCCTTGTAACATACAAAACATGTGAGATGAAACTCTCACTGAATTCTTTTCAAGACGGATTTGATCACTGCATGACAGTCCGTGGTATATTCAACATTCTTCACTAACACCTTATGTCGGATGCACCAGTTCTTCTTCAGTGTGTGTTACTCATTGTCCAGCTTTTATATGTATATTGTGGCTGTAGTAGTTACACAATCTGGTGTCATTCTGAGATGTGAGAGTGAAGGGGAGGAGTTTAGCCTGTCAAGCAGGTAGCAGCTTGATGACCTTATTTGGAGGCACTAAGGAGATAAATAGTTCGCTGGAGGTGGAACACATGCTCACTCCCTTGGAGACTCTCTACTGACAAGGGTTCAGTCCCTGGGAGACATTCTTGTTGACAAGCCACATAGAGACAGGCTGATGGCAGCAAGAGCCTCGGAGCTGGAGGAGCCACATGGAGACCCCTGCCAACACTGAGATGCCTCAACCACCAATGGACCCACAAGACTTTCCAGCAACTGGCCTGTGCTCTTCCTGCATTCGGCATTATTGTATGGCTGCGTGAGTCTAAAGAGGAATTTATGGACTAGTATTGGACATAAGTGTTAATATTGGTCTATTGGACTTGATCTGGACTGGGCTGGTATGTTATCTTAATGTTTAATTACTCTTTATAGAAAACTTTTTCTTATACACATATGAGTATCTGTGAACTTGTTTCTTTAGTCGATTCAGACTAACATAGTGGCCATTGGAAATACCAAGGCTAAGGTCGGGGGGCATATATTCTCAAAATACTATCTTCACTTTTTGACTCTGTAAAGAGGTCTTTTAACACCCTATTTGCCTAATATGGTATGTGGTTTGATTTGTTGACTGCTGCTTCTATGGGAGAGGAGCCCTGGTGATGCAGTGGGTTATCAGTTCAAACCCACCAATCACTTTATGGAAGAAAGATGAGGTAGTCTGCTACCATAATGATCTCCAGCCTTGGAAACACTATGGTGGTTCTACTTTGCCTACTCAGAGAGTTGCTACAAATTGGGATCTGCTCAACCACAATAGGTTGGCATCCATGGATGTAGATTTTGATTGTAGCTATCCATGTAAAATGAAATCATCGACGATGTCAGTGTTTCTTCCATTTATCATCCTATTGCTTCTTGGTTCCATGATGAGAATGTTCTCTTTTTCCTTTATGGTCAGCTGTAATCCTGAAGACTGATGTCATTGACCTTCATGCATAAGTGCTTCAAGCCTTCTTCACTTTCAGGAAGCAAAGTAGTCCCAGGTGCATGGCACAGTTTGTGAATGAGTCTTTGTCCCATCTGCCATATAATCCAGCATCTAGAATGATTTGCTCAGCATACAGTTGAAATCAGCATGAAGGAAAAGATAGAACCCTATTAACCACCTTTTTCGGATTGTCAACCACACAGCAAACCGTGGTTCTATTAGCATGGTTGTCTCTTTTTCTATGTACAAGGAGACTTCAGGGTACATTTTAGTATCTTTTAATTCTGTTTTACAAAATATTTTTAGAGACCTGTAATGGGTTAGTTTATTGTACCAACCTGGCCAATATGGGATAAATAAGGTCACAGATTGATTAGAGGGCAAAGAGATAAATAGCTTGACAATGACCTCCCTTCTCTCTCTTGCTCTCTGGTGATTAGACCAGCATGCAGCTGCTTTCACTAGTTCTCTGCCACAACTGGTGAACTACACTACCTGTGGGACAGCCACCCCCTGGATCATGTTGCTAGAGCTTGAGGTTCCTTCAATACCTGCTTTGTCACATTGCTGCTATGTACATTGCTTGAGTTTGAAGCTGATGGATCGTGTCATTTATCACTGCTTGAATTTGACATCCCATTTGGACCTGCTTCACTAAGCCCATGGATGATCCACCCAACTGTTTGCTGCCTGTGAGCAGACTGCCTGAACTGCCCAAGGGAAGACTCGGCTGTCTGATTCCTTGACATTGTACCCAGCAGCCCTCCTTAGTTGAACAACTTCCAGTATATTAACTGTTCCACGGATATGAGTTGAACTGAGCCCTCCATACTGCTATGTGGACTAATTAGCTGTTATATTCCTTTGTGCTGTATAAATCAATAAATCTATCTATCTATCATCATAAGTGCCCTGGTTTTGTTTCTCTAGAGACCCCTGCCTAACACAAAACTCTTCACGTGGGCTTTATATGAGGTCAACTACACTTTCTGCAATTTCAATTCCTCCCATTCCTCTGAGGATTTGTTGGGTAATGGTGGTTTTCATGTTGCAGTGGCAAGGGTATGGCATGGGTATTTCAGAAACCAGCAGGATTCTCTATGTGGTAGTGGAGCTTATGTACTAAGACAGTCCACCTTTTTTAGTATTAGCATTTTATATAACATTGTTATAACTGCAGCATGCTTCATATAAGATTATTTATAACACTTTCAAGCAGACTTCCATTCTGAATAAAAGAAAAGCACACCCAAATTCCAGCATTAAAATTGTATCTCCTAGTCAAATTATTGCACAAAGAAGCTGTACTTCACCTAAATTATTGTTCTGATTCTAATTTAAAAGTTGCTCACAGACTGGCATATTTACTTTGATTAATTTGCCTGAAATGTCAAGAATATCTTTTGAATTTAATATTCAATCAAAGTTAATTAACTGTAGCAAATTAACAACACAACTTTATCTGTTTACCTTCTCTTGAACTCATTGCTATCTAAATAGTAAGCTACTTGTCAATTTGCTTGAGAGAATGAAATTTGAAGGCTTATTAAATTGATGCCTACCCTTTCCAGAGGAAATGCGCATGTAATTGCCATCTAAGATGGATGGACAATTCACCTCTGCCTTCATTGTCCACAAGAAACCTTTTTTTACAAAGTTAATTCTCATTGCTAAAGGGAAAAGACTTTATGATTTAGTGTTAACTACTCTATGCATTAGAGTTTATCTGTGAATATCAAACAGAGGCTGCATGTTGTGATATGAGATATTGTTGATATTGTTAACACAGGTCTAGGCAAAAACATAGTCCTGATGTTCTGCTACTCTTGTTTGTTCTGTGGGTACTATTAGCCTCTCTCTGTTCTACATATTTGAGAGCATTTTAAAACATGCAAAATAAAAATAAATACATAGGGAAAGACAAGATAAAAGAATTTGGGCCCCAAATAAGGTACACCTATTGCCAACGGTTCTTAAAGCATAGTCATGAGATTGTTTCTATAGTTACTTATACCTTGAATTTAACCTTTAGCCATTCATTTCAAACGTTCTTTCTCTTTCAGGAAATTGGAGAAGAGTAATAAGGGAAGGCCCTTGCTCTCTCTTTGTAGACAGCTCAGTCATGACTGGAGACAGATGCAAACTAGTTCTTTTTATTGTTATTGTTTTTAGGGAATTGGGCACATGACCTCATTCTGTTTGAGCTGTAACCTTATACAGGTGAGTGATGATATGATCTCTCTGACTTTCACTTGTTTCTGAGCACCAATACCTTCAGACTACCGAAAAAGGTCCTTCTTACAAACTTCTGTGCCTTTTAAGCTCTAAGGAGACATGGTAACAAGTACCATCCCCGCTCTAAACTTCTGGACCTTATGAATGAAAATATGCTGATAGTTTTTCACAATCAGAATAGAAGAACCATAGCTTCTTGACTTGCATCATGAACTGAACTCAACCCAAGCCTTGTCATATCTATGGCAGATGTGTAAGAAGCACATTACTTAGAAAAAGAATCACCCGAGGCAATCCCCATTAGTCAATAAAACACAAACTTGAGATCAGTGACTTCTGTGAGTCTTATTTAAGAAGAATCGGCAGGAAGAAAGAGGAGAAATGCTATAAACCGGAAGCTTTTCCCTTCTCCTTTTCTTTGCAAATGATTTCCTGGTTAATGCTGAGAACATGAACCTCCTAGAGAAACAGTAAACTTGCTCCAGAATTATGACTTCCTCTTAATATATGGCTTTGAAATTTATTTTAAACATTAGTGTTTTCTAGTTGTTTCATTGCCCTTATGCTATCTCTGTGTTGCAGATCAACTATGTCTATCTGTTAGGCTTTTTTTGTCTTAAAAATAACAATTAAAATTGATGGGCTTAATTAAAACTACACTGCAATTGGTTTCTACATGATTACTGAACAGAGCGAGGTTCTTATTTTTAGTTGGTTGCTTCTGCGCCATTTTTCAGGAGCACTGATATATTTGAGTTCACTGTTTTAGCTACTATGTCAATCGATCGCATTTTCTTCCTCAATTGCATCACCCCTCTATTTTTCCAGAGATGATGTCCTGCTCTTTCCTAATAATTTCCCAAGGGCCCTTTGTGGTGCAGTTGTTAAAATGCTCAGCTGCGAATCAAAAGTTTGGAAGTTCCAATCCACCAGCCTCTCCATGGGGGAAAGGTACGGTCACTTGCTTTAGTAAAGATGGACAGCCGTGGGGGTCGATCCTGTTGGGCAGTTACACTCTGTCCTGTTTGACCACCATGAGCTGATCTCCACTGGATAACAACTGTTTGCTGCTATTGTTAGTGTCCTGGCCAAAGTAAATACAATGGAAACTCACCATCCTCACTTCGAAGGGACACTGTGGTTACTCATCATATTGAGCAATAGCTATGTAATCAGGACATCATTGGCGAGCTCATAAAACTGCTTGGAAAGACTTTATCTTGTGGCCAGTCTATGTCACCATAGTATTAAACAGTTAATTTGATCCTCTAGTTCTCTCTGATCTCCCAATCTTCACAAACACCATAGATAACTGCCTGCATATTCTAATTTTCTTCCCTGAAATGGTCCACTTTCATCTCTGTGGGGGAGATCACATTGATAAAGGCAGCAGTTTGGCTCCGGACTGGCCACTTCAGGTAACAATAAGATGAGTGGAAGTTTCCATCATAAATTGTAAGTAGAGAAAGAGGCATTTCATTTCCCCAAATTTCCCAGCAAAGTGGATTGTGGCACATTAAAATGGCAATGACTTGGACTGAACTCAAAATGAAAGACAGGAAAATGCAAAGCTGCGACTTCATTACCTCTAACTGAGTCACAAGGATAACCACGATCCCAAGCAATTTACTGTTTGGCGGTCTCATTGTAGACTAACCTGATCTAGAGCCTTTCTGTGGCTCCTTTAAAAGAAATCTGAGCATTGCATTGGTACTTGGCTTGCAACTTATTCTGGCTTTGCTTCTGACAGTAGGCATTTATTAGTGCCTCCCAGAGAGAGGATGTAGCTTATTCAGAGGCTTTATTAGTGTGTCTTTGGTGCAGGCACAAGATATTTTTTAAAGGAAAATCATCATTGATCATATGCATCCGAAGTCTGGCTCTCCTGTTCTGAAGGGAGAGCTCCAACTGAATCAAAAGCAATAAAGTCATTGCCGTCGAGTTAATGCCAACTACAAGTGACCCTTTAGGACAGGGTACAGCTGCCACTGTAACTCTTTGTAGGCGTAGAAAGACCAAGCAATAGGCACATAGACATGATTGTCTGCAGGCAGTCCTGATCAGACTTGGGTGTGCTGAATCTATTTATCTGAATGTTAGGCTCACTCTCTCACACATGGGGAGATGAATTGAAATAAAACCAGACTTGTCTTGGACTCAAGTCACTCTCTAGGATCTTACCTCCAGCGGATATTTAGAAAAGACTTAACTAACTCACTTCTTATTTCCCCCCCCTTAGGATTGTTCTTTTCTATGACTCATTCTGAAATTGCTTTTCCTCTTGCATAATAAGTTCCACCCACCAGCTCCTGCACAAGAGAAAGAGGAGACTGTCTACTCCCGTAAAGATCAATGGCTTCGGAAATCCTGTACACAGTTGTATGGGTTTGAATCAACTCGATGACAGTGCTTTTATAATAGGTAATGAAGAGTATCTATGCTTCATAAACCAATGCACATTACTGTAAATACAACTTTGCTTATGTTTTAGCCCCTAAACTATTATATTTTCAAAACCCACCTATGAACACATTCAAAGCTGGAGGCCTTCGGGTCCTTTTCAGACCTGGAATTGAACCCTCCCCCATGATTAAACTCTCAGCCATATGAGAGACAAGCCAATTTGCTGTGGTTAGTCAATGAAGCCAGTTCAGAGTCCTATTAATCCAGTTCTTTACAATCTTCACAATTACTGATAGTTTTGAGTTTCTCCGTACACCTTGCGGAGGATCTTCCTACCTTTTGTTGACCCTCCACATTACCAACCATGATATCCTTTTGCAGGACCCGGTCTCTCCTGATAATATGCCCGTAGTACCTGAGCCGAAGGCTAGTGATCCCCTCTTCTAAGGAATATCCTGGATCTACTTCTCACAAGACAGGTTTGTTTGTTATGCTGACAATCTGTGGTAGCTCCTACGTTCTTCACTTAAGCCATAATCCAAATGCACCAATCCTTCTTTGGTCTTTCTATGCACTGTCCAAATTTTACATGCATACAGGTTGATTGAAAATGCCACGGCTAGGGCTAGAGGAACGTGGAATGTGTTCATGATTGCTACCTTTGGGCAGGCAGATAGATGGAAAACACCAGAGATCAGAGAGCTACACACATCTTAGGACCATCGACCGTATGAAGCGAGCAGCATAGTCTATGCCTTGGGATAATCTTAAAAGACAGGGCTATATAGAGAGGTAATGTGGTAGTGATATAATCTTTTGTCAATTTGAGAGGATTACGAGTGAGGGGGGGTGAAAACTTCATTTGGAGGTGCTAAGGAGATAAATAGCTCACTGGAGGCTGGATGCAGACTCACTCCAACTGACAAGACACATGGAGCTACACTAGTGCCCTGAACTGGAGGAGCCTCATGGAGACTCTTGCTAGTGCTGAGTTGCTTACAATGCCACTGGATCTGCAAGACTCCCTACCCACTGGTCTGTGATCTTCCTGCATTCAACATCATTGCATGTGTTTCATGAGTCTGAAAAGGACTTTAGAGATTGGTATCAGACGTATGGGCTCATATCAGACTTATGGACTTGATCTTGAGTGGCCTGGGATGTTTTCTCAATGTTCAATTGTTCTTGTATATAAATCTTTCTTATACATATGTGTGTCCATTGATTTGTTTCTCTAGTCTACCTGGACTAACACAGGTAATATAAAGAAATTTTGAACAATTTAAAATCCCCTGCTTTTTACAAAAAAACAGAACCTAAAATCGGATTACCTCCAGGTCATCTATCAACATTAAAATGGGATGTAGGGTTTAACACTGACGTTAAGCACCTCTTCCTGTCTTTGCCTCAGGTGGACCTTTCTCTCACACCCATTCACACATTGCTTATTGTGCTCTCTCTCAGTGCTACATGGGTTCAAACTCACTGACATAGAGTCGATTCCAACTCATGGTGACCCCACCCTATAGGACTGGGTAGAGCTGTCCCTGTGGGTTTCTGAGTCTGTAACTCTTTATGGGAGTAGAAAGCCTCATCTTTCTCCTGAGGAGCTGCAGGGGGCTTTGAACGGCTGACCTTGATATTAGCAGCTCAATATGTAACACTATGCCACCAGGGGTTCAGAAACACTGAAAATATGCATTGGTGAGATCTTGGGGGATGCCTGATGGCACAATGGGTTAAACATGGGGCTAATAACTGGTACGTCAGCAGTTCAAAACCACCTGACACCCCTGGAGAGAACTCAAGAGTTTAGATTAATTAATCTGACTCCCTGACTGCCTCCACCTCTATACTATTTTAGATAAATTCAGCTAGAGTGTACAGCACAGTGCAGAATTTGACTAATTAATTGTTTGGACCCAAATCTGAAAATTAAGCTTTAATGGTACATATTTTCAGTTTGGGATGTTATGATCATAATTTCCTACATACAGCCCCTATTAACAAGCTATTGAACTTTAGGTGTATTCTCAGCTTTGTTAGTAGTGCAATCTTTATAAACACTGAATTTAATCATTGAGACACCTTGCAAGTCCCTCGGGTTCCAACTTGCTATCTGACTAAAGTTCAAAATCCTGGAATATTGAATCCAAAGTATTTTGCAAATGGATTTAGCGCTGTCTCTTTCTTATGGCCTAGCAATGCCAAATAGCTTCCAACTCAAGCTTGCCACACATGCACCCATGGAACATGTGCTGAGGAATTCATTCCTACATGCCCTCGTCTCTGCCCAATATGGCCAATTATCAGACTTCTTCACCACAAGCTAACAAACTCACTGCTATCGAGGCAATGCTGACTCATAGGGACCCTATAGGACAGGGTAGAACTGCCCTTGTGAGTTTCTGAAACCGTAACATGTTACGGTAGTAGAGAGTCTTGTCTTTCTCTCTTGAAGCTGGCTGGTTGTTCTGAACTTCTGTCCTTATAATCAGCAGCCCAACCCACAACCGCTACGCCAGTAGGGTCCTCAATTCACTGCAATGGCCACACAGAACTCATAAGCAAGACTCAGAATTTGGGAGCTGTTAGGGAACTTATTGCTTACAATTCAAGATCAGAAAAGTTTAAAATGTAGTTCTTCTCAGCCTTGCCTCAGGCAGGCATCTCTCTGGTTCGTGACCTCTCGGACATGTGGCCCCCTTGGTCTTTGCCTTACTTGGGAAATCTGGCAAACCTCTGGGAGTGCTGCTGATAAATGACCAAAGAGCACGCCACTCCACCGTAAGCCTCAACCTAAACATTTTCAGCTCTAGCTCTATTCGTCAGCAAACCTAGTTCCACCTATTCAGATTCTGGGGGTACTCCACTTCACAAGCAAGTTTCCTACCTGAAGGCACTCTACTGATTCTGTGGACTAGAAAGGGCACATGACATGCTGTCTCATGATCTGGCTCTTGGTTTGACTTCTTCCCCTGGTCTGTCACTCTCTGGTGTTACAGCTGTATCCTGGCTCAAGAAGGCTCAGAGTACAGGAATTTCAGCATCCAAAAGATCTGCTTCACACTTGGCTTCCCCACCCACCTCAACGGTAATAAGATTCACCCATTCCTGCCTCTGAAGTGGCTTCTTTTAGTCCCAGCATAATCGCAAAATTTGCTGGGTCATCCTATTAGCACCCCAAGTTTAAAAAAAAATCACAATTAACCTTGTTAACAATCCAACATCACTGAATTATATAGTCCTAAAAGCATCCCCACACCCTTCACCTTCTCTTACCCAGGCCCATCAGGAAAAGATAAAATCCAATCTGCATGAATCTACTCAGTCATTTGGTGGGAATTATGAAAACTGGCTGGAAGAGGAAACCCTGCTGCCACAGTGGGATACATGCTGAGCTGCTCACCACAAGACATGTTGGAACCCCCAGCAGTTTAGAGGGAGAAAGTTAAGCCCTTCTACTCCCATAAAGATGTATAGGCTTGGGACTCGTATGCGAGGTCATTGTGCATCTGAAACAGTTCCCAAACAGCGGATATTCTTTTTTTACTGAGAAGATCCATATCAAGCGAAGTTCTGCAGCACAGAGCCCAATCAGAATGTGGAAGTAGGATGCAGAGGGGTCCCTCTCTGCAGCAGCTCCAGCGGGCAACCCCTATGACTTGTGAAACATGATCCACGGGCGCCCACATGTTTGTCGAAGTGTGCATCAGCAAGCTCCGGAAAGCACGGTTCTGATTTTCAATGGGGCATTGAGTTTTCCCAGTTTCCTTACTCTCCCAAGACTCATCCACTTCCCTTCGCATGATCTCCTTTAGGGACAACATCCAAAAGCGAACTCACTGCCAGCAAGCAGGTGCCGCCGCACAGTGACTGTGAGTTCCAGCCTTGTATCCAGAAGGGAACGGTTGTGTCATTGAAGATAAGAAATATAGACACAGACAACAGGGTTAGGGTGCTCACCTCCTTCATGGCTTCAGGAGCCAAGTTTGAGCAGAGAGAGAAATATAATGTATTTCCAACTCACCTTGTATACTCTCAGGGAATGGAAGCCAACACCCACCCCAATTACAGGTAACCACATAAGTAATAAAGTGGGCTGTTCCCATAATCCCAGGGGCCCCTGGGTTCATTGGAAGTGTAACCTAACACCAGTGCTGGGAACAGGTAAGGGGGAGTGACTGTCCTCTGATCAGCAAGAGCAATAGCAGCATGTCTGCTCCTACAGATAAAGCTGTCAGCTAGATAGCAATCAGCCATGTGCTTGTAAGAGGTAACTTTAAGGCAGCACAATTATGGGAGGATGTAGAGGGTATTAACTTTAATTATGATAACGTAATTGGGGCTCATCTCTAACCCACCAGTGTGAAGGTCTCCCTCCACCCTGAATCCTGGCCTGTCAGGCTTCTCAAAATATGAGAATTAAGAATCTGTCTACATCCACTCTCTTCCCAGTCCTGTTTCCCACAAGTGATCCTATATGACAGGGTAGAACTGAGCCTGGGAGTTTCTGAGACTATAACTCTTTATAGGAGTAGAAAACCTCTCTTGTTCCTAAGGAGCTGCTGCTGGATTCGAACAGCTTATCTTGTGGATTGAAACCCAACATGCAACCACTACACCACCAGGACTTCTCTCCTATACAGATGGACAAAAACAATTCTAGCCATGTGTCAGTAGATAATGGCTCAGATGCCATACTTGGAAGCTGAAGTCATTAATTGTACATTTGCTATTGTTGTATGTGCTACCTCAGATTTAAAAAAAAGTATTTTTGCCCCAACACTAAGGCACCTTGCAGGGCAGTAGTTAAGTGCTTGCCTGATAACCAAATGATGGACAAAATCCACCCAGTCGCTTCATGGCAGAAAAGACCACGTGACCTGGTCCCGTGAAGAGGAAAGTTTAGGGAACCCTGCGAGGTTGTTCTATGCTGTCCTGTAGAGTAGTTAGAGGTCAAGGTCACTTTTCCACACACAACAATGACAACAAGCCACATATCTAATTACCTCTGGGCTGTTCAGCTCCCTGCTATCCACCCCCACCCCCATCCCACCCCAACTACATTGGGCTTTATCAACTTGGAACCTTTCCAAATGGCATGCAGCTGACTTGAGGAAAAAGACAGGGAATGTACTGGGGGAATATCAAGAGGCAGAGAGGAAGGAAAAACTCATTGGGAGCTATTCTCAGAGATAACACATCTTTGGGTAAATCATCAGCATAATAAAGCAATTTGGATATTGAGTGCCTGTATTACAGAAATGGTGCCAAAGACTTTACATGCATTATTTCATTGACACTTCCCAGTGAACCTATCAGACAATGACTGAGAGAGAAGCCGCGGGGATAGACAGTGATTTGCCAGTAAGTGGCTGAATTGATTCTGTCAACACAGTCTCCAGAGTGCTGCTTATCTTGAGATTACTCAGAATTTCTCCCTGAGTTGACGGTTACCCTTTTCAGTTGGGGCAATTTGGCAATGAGGTAACTCGCTCTCAAGGAGATGGTTAATGTACCTAATCTAATACTGAAAGTGTCAGCTTGGCGGGCCCTGTAAAGGGGTGGTGTGGTAGAATGGTGTTTTATTTCATTTTTCTGTTCTTCGCTTTTGAGAGCGTGTGGGTAATGGTGCCTCTCTTCTCCCTGGCCTAGTCTGGAGGAAGAAATGATACATGGGAGGCTGGGAGGCAGGAATAAACCACCGATGGCCAAACGAACTTTCCCAAGGAACATATGCCACATCTAAAAATAGATAGAGATGATAGAGATAGAGATGTAGAGATAGAGGTAGATACATAGATGGAGTTACCTAATGTGCTCTGATTGTGGGAATAAAATGATCATGTCTCATCATCTCAAGTGGGAGGGGCAGCCTGACCCTTCTTAACTAAGACACATGCATAATTGTGACATGGCATTGAAAGGAACCTGTCATTAACTCCCCTGTGAGGTCACTAGTGTTTGAGGACATCGATATCTCCAGTTTTCTCCAAGCCTGGTGGGAGAGTCGCACTGCTTTCGTTTACGGAGTGCTTACTTAGTGGTAGGCTTGCTTCATCTTCACAACCAATCAGAGGGGACCAAGTCACAGGCTGGGTGATAGAGACAGAGATAAGTTTACCTGTTCAGCTCCCATTTCTAGGCAGGTCTCAATGGGTGTACATTGTGAATATGCATAGGCCAAGTTGTCCCTGGTCATATGATATGCTAGGCCATGATGTCCCTGGTCAATGGAGATTGGGTGCCACAAGATCTAGGTTCCAGCCTTTGTCTCCCACTGACCCGCCAGATACTACCTCACCCAGTAATTGTACATGGGCAACTAACTACAGAGTGCTTCCCTAGATTTCTCCCCTCTATGGCTTCCACTGCCTAACAACATGTCCTTCCGGGAAGACTCAGATGACTCACAATGCTTCTAAGACCCTTAAATATACTGTCAACTTAAACCAGGTAGAAATAGCTTTTGGCCTTCCACAAACAAGATCAGACTTGAACTGTAGTCTGGAAAATCAGATGGCTGATACATGTAGATGCTCACCAAAGAAGGTCCCCAAAGGGGGAAATGCATTAAGCAAAGGCACAGAAGGGTTTTGTAGCCCCACATCAAAAATGTTGAAAAATAAGATAAGAATTCAAGTGTCACATTTTATCAGTGATCAACAAAGCAGTTTGGAGCCCTCCTCCAGGCAGAGTAAAAATACTTACAATATTGTCTGCATTGGTTCTTGTGTCCAAGGTGGCTGCTGAACCTCATTATTCTGTACGTGATTATGATGGCTCCTTGTTGATTCTGGGGCTGGACAGAGGTCATCAGTGAGAGAAAGGAAGGAAAAAATGATTTGAGGATTATATGGCAGGATGCTTCTTCAACCACTATATGGGATAGTAAGCCAGGTGCCTTGTGGGAAATAGAAAGCCATGAACGTAACTCAGATTATTGTATTCAAAGAGTGACACAGCGTCTCACATGAGAAAATCACTCAAGATGGGGCTAAGGAATCCTGGTGACCCATTGCCTAAATACCTACCTGCTAACTGAAAGACGGATGGTGTGAATCCACAAGAGGTTTTGCAGGAGAAAGACGTGGAGGTGTGCTCCCTGAGAGATTACAGGTTTGGGAATCCATAAGGGGCAATTCCAGCCTGTCTTAAAGGGTTACGATGAGTCCCCAAAACTTGTCGGCACAAACAGTTAAATGTGCTGGTCTGGGATTGCCTAGTTCAATGTTCAAGTTTGCCCCTAGGAGAGGGGACATGCAAAAAGTTCCCAAGGCCACAATCCAATGGAACCACAGGGGTTGGGAAGGAACCAGAGTCCCAAACAGATTATCAGCTGGCGTCCAGTCAGGAAAGTTGCAGGAGTTTGGGACTCTCATAAGGATCCCAGATTGTGAGCTCCAATGCACCAGAAATTAAGGCAAAAATCAGGGATCGATAGCAGACGTTGGAGCATTAGTATTGGGGCACCGATGACAATAGTTGAAATTATTAATGCAGGTGGCTGATTAATAAAAGATTACATGAGGGGGAAATTGTAGAGAAGAACTCTCCATGAGGAGGAAACATAATCTAGGGTGGAGATGGTGAATGGGCATTATCTACGGCAGCCGATGCTGTACAGAGACCTGGCTCCCAGAGAAAAGAATCTGAAGCCATCTGGGGAGAGAGGGATTGCTGAATAAGCAAAGTAATCATGTGACTATGGGATCCAAACAAAAACAGAGTAACAGTGCTTCAAAACAGACACCTATTAAAATGAATTAAATATTTTTAAAAGCCTCATTGCCTTTGAGTTGATGCTGAAGTCAAGGTTGAAGTTGATGTCCCTAAAGGCAGACTAGAACTGCCTCCATGGGTTTCTGAGACTGTAACTTTTTATGGGAGTAGAAAGCCTCCTCTTTCTCTGATAGGCTAATGGATTTGAACTGCTGACCTTGCAGATTACAGCACAACACGTAACCACACTACCAGAGCTTCTGGGAAAGACCCACAGGGCACAAGGAAAAGTGATCATGGAAGGCAACTGGTAAGGCATGAAGTGAAACTGATACCAGCTCCAGAGAGAGAGCATGTGCCAGCTACAGATATAGTTCATGTGGAATCACAAGGACACACAATGTTCTTTAAGCCATGAGTTCCCTACTACTTCAACATCTGTGTTTACATTTATCTCCTGTGGTCTTGGGTATAACTGAAACTCTTTTATCCTGGCAGCTCTCTGGAGAGTATCCAACCCTTCTTTGTTAATAAACTAGAGAAAGAGATGGGCTGGTAAGCCTATTCATGCTACCTTCACCCAATATGCATCTGGACCCGCCAAGAGCACCTACTAGGCAAAGGTTGATGATTCCAGTTGTCATTTTTAAAAGGTACATGATAAATAGCTAAGTCACACACAAACCCTGTTCACACAGCATACATACATCCTGACACAAAATCACAGCAAGCTTTATGAAACAAAACATCAAAATCTAAAGCTATTGTTTCTCAACATATCCTCCACCTAGGTCTATAGCCTTCTGCAGGGGGGGCGTAGCTGTGATGCATTTGGCTGCTAACTGCAAGCCGGCAGTTCAAAACCACCAGCCGCTCAGTGGTATAAAGATAAGACTTTGTCTTCCAGTAGAGTGTTCCGGCCTCAGAAACCGACAGGAGCAAGTGTACCCTTGAGGGCTGCCATGAATTGGCACCGAGTCAGTGAAAGTCCTTCCCCGAAGAGCCTTTGTTCTTCCAGGTACACCCCTGTCTAACGTCTGTCTCGGCATCCTGTGGGCACTCAGGTCATACTGCTTGTCAATGTTCTTTGGATTTGGAGAACAAAATAAATAAATAAATAGATAAATAAAGAAATATGATTCGGATTTCAGGATGAATCGGGCAAGGATTGTCCACACAATGCTTACAGCATGGCCTGTGCTGTCCACAAAGTACGGGACGTGCATGATTGTGATAGGGGGAAAAGACAGTCTCACCACAGCTTCTCTTGGCCCTTTCCTCACCAATACAGTTTTCAATGTTCTTAAAACTTCTTTCTGTAAGTGCCCATGATGATCATGTATCCTTTGAGAACATCTAATATTATTACCCCTTTAGAACAACCCCCCCCCCACCCATTAAACAATGAAACAGAAAACAGTTGCCGTAACTTTCACCTTAACTTGAATTGACCTAGCCCAGCAGATCGTCTCAGGAGCTTGTGTTTTGGGTGGGTGGAAAGGGGGAACCGATTACAGGGATCTACGTGTGACCTCCTCCCTGGGGGATGGACAACAGAAAAGTGGGTGATGGGAGAGATCGGACAGTATAAGACATGAAAAAAAAATTTATAAATTATCAAGGGTTCATGAGGGAGGGGGGAGCGGGGGATGGGGGAAAAGGAGGAACTGATGCCAGGGGCTTAAGTGGAGAGCAAATGTTTTGAGAATGATGAGGGCAATGAATGTACAAATGTGCTTGACACAATGGATGCATGCATGGATTGTGATGAGAGTTGTATGGGCCCCCAGGAAAATGATTTTTAAAAAAAGAAGAAGAAGAAGCTTGTGCTTTGATTGCCTTTTTCAGAAGG
This sequence comes from Tenrec ecaudatus, assembly GCF_050624435.1. Taxonomy (NCBI): domain Eukaryota; kingdom Metazoa; phylum Chordata; class Mammalia; order Afrosoricida; family Tenrecidae; genus Tenrec; species Tenrec ecaudatus. The sequence continues at coordinate 148,557,279 of NC_134539.1, read as the reverse complement.
CACCTGCCTTTTGTGAGATTAAGGCAGGGGTATCATTGCTGAAACCCATCTGCTGATTAAAAAAAAGACAGGTTTTTAAACACATTTTGCTCGAGATAAACTTGGGCACATTGGGAATGGAACCTTTGTAGCAGTGCTTTGGGACTTACCTCGTGTGTGTGTGTGTGTGTGTGTGTGTGTGTGTGTGTTTCAGAGAGAGAGAGAGAGAGAGAAACCTCACACACCTTGGGACAATTCCTGAGTAGTTGGAGCTGTGGGTACCACATAGCATCAGTGTGTAGGCACCCCCGTGTGACTCCACCTGGGTATTGTGATGCCACGAGGGCAGGGAGGTTCCCAAACCAGGAAAAGGGATGCTGAGAAATGAGCTGGTCGGGTATGTGTCTGAATTCAAGTCTGTATTTTGGGAGATGAGAAAGAAAAACAATCCAACAAGAAAGAAAAGAAGAATCCTCCATCTATCTGAATTGGGATGTTATATAACATGAAATAATATGTACATATGCAGGTGTGTGCATGCATGTATGTTTGTAGCTATAGCTATAGAAATGGACATAGATTGGAATGGACACAGACATACCAGCAGACATAGATAAACCATAGACATTGTTTGGATAAAACAAGGCTAGACACGGCTCGCAGATATACACTAGTTATAGACACAGGCATAGAAAGAGATTCACATGGTGATACAGACAAAATTCAAAAGGAAACCGCAGCCTACAAGTTGCTCCTGACTCACAGCAATCCAATAGGACAGAGCAGAGCTGTCACACAGGTTTCTAAATCTTCATAGGAGCCCACAGCCTCCTCTCTCTCTCATGGAACAGATGGTGAACTTGAACTTGAACCTTGGAGTTAGCAGCCTGACACATTTGCTCCTGCACCACTGGGTATTCCAAATTTCAAAGTGAAGGAGAAGAAAGACGTGGCCAAATATTAACTAGATTATTAGACTGCTTTCAAGTCTTGTTTATACCCTTTTGTTTATCTTTCTATCTGAAAGGGGATACTTCCGACAGGGAAGCAGATTGTTAGAAGTGTTTTCCCTGCCCAAATGCATTTGCTTTTCCCAATGAATAGTTCTCCGCTATACCTATTTTGGCACCGTCCATTACACCATTTCCCTCATCATCATCTCATTTTGCTTCCAGAAACATATTCTCAAGTGCCTGACTACGTAATAAATACTCTCTGTGGACGCTGCCCCAGGCTTGGCTCTGTGCAGAGCTGCTGAGCTGCATTGCTGCTACCGGCAGTCCTGTCCCTACTGCTTCGTGGTGCCATACCGGCTCTCAACATGGATGAAATCCCAACGGCTACAACATGGAGAAATGCAATTGCATGCCCCTGCTTGCCTACCCAACAGGCCCTGCAGAGAACTTTTCTCTTCCTCTCCCCCACTTTTTTGGTTGTTGTTCTGGGAGAAGACAAAATGGAGATCTGTGGTCCTTTGCCCAGTGCAGACTGGTGGTAGTTGTTTTTTTTCCTCCCCCTAAATGATCTTATTATATTGAGGCTTTGCCTTGGAATAGAATGTTCTGAAGAAGCTAATATGAGAATACATTTATTTTTATCTTGTCGCCCCTGTTCTGCTTGTTTCACCTTCTCAGGGTTTATTTCAAGTTTACTATTACCTAACGAGAGAATTATAAATGTTAATTGAAAAGGCAGAGAGAGGTACAGAAGGTGGATCTATTTTTCACTTGAAAGGAGTAAATTCTGAGATTTAAGTAGTAAGTCTGAGCCCCTTTTATTTTCTTTTAAACATGGAAGCTGGAATAAAAGGTATATAATATCACCTGACGCTGGTGACAGAGTGATATATTCTCTCTCAGTGACTCGGGTCATGTTTACATAATGTAAAGGGTGGGATTCAGAGTGGAATAGGAACGTTTCAGAGAATCACAGAGGTAACAGCTGAGGTTTAGCATCTCTTAGGTCCTGTAAAACATCAGCTTTGAACTAAATACAAAAAGATTAGTCTAAAAAGTCACTTTGATTGAACCCTTTCTAACTCATAGTGACCATACATAGTGTTTCTGGGCCTACAAATCTTGAGGAGAGCAGAATGCCTCACCTTTACCCTACAGAGTTGCCTGTAGGTTTGAACTGCTGACTTCACAGGTAGCAGTCCAAAGTGCAATCCACAATACCACGTATAGTCCCACTTTATTAAATTGTTGCACTTGATAGAGCTGTCATTTGAGTCACATCATGGTTTTTCAGAACAGTTTTGACTAGGTTTTCTACAGAAGTAAAATCTCCCCAAACTCAAAATTATTTTTCAGGTCCTTAATAAGAAAGAATCATTACAAGTTCTAAGTGGACAAATAAAGCAGTATATCACCACGGGTTAATAAAAAATATAAATCAGCAAAGCTTGATTGGGATTATTTTCTATAGCTAAAGCCAAGAGATACAAGGTTGTCAATTTACATATTTTGCCTCTGGTAATCAACAACGGCATTATTTGACATGTAATATTATACTTAGCATGCCAAGGGCTAGACTAGTTTCTGAAGATACAAAACAGCACTGACGTACTATACTTTCCACTTAGATGAGGACGGGAATGGAAAACCTCCTGGAGGAAGAATTTGAGCCGCATCTCCACGTATGGTTAGAGGTTCTCTCAGTGAGGCAAAGGAAGTGGACATGGCATTCTAGAGAAAAAGAATAAATTGTGTAAAGTCATAAAAATTGTGTGAAAAGCCATGATTTATATATCAAAGATAGAAAGTACTTAGGATAATGGAGCAAATATGTTAAAAACTAAAACTTGTTTTATTAGATTTCCTAATAGTTGACCAGATCACTCAAAGTGAGATGTGTAATTGTCCCATTCATAAAATTATTATAGAAACAACATGAAGGACATGTGGACACAGTTTCCCAGAGAATACAGGATTGCCACAAAGAAAACGTGTCATGTTTTCTGACACTGCAACAATGCATTGTTTTAATAAATGCTGTTAGTACAGATATCTCTTCTGTTTGTTGTTGTCATTGTCAGATGTCATCCAGGCAATTCCCATTCCCAGCAATGCTCTGTGCAACAGACGGATTCCTGTTTGCTTCTGAGCAAGCCTTAGAATTGTGGTTTGAGCCCATTAAGGCAGCCACTGTGTCAATCCATCTTGCTGAGGCTTGTGTTCATCTGGGTAGACTAGAGAAACAAATCCATGGATACTCATATGTGTATAAGAAAGAGCTTTATGTACAAGAGCAGTTGAATATTGAGAAAACATCCCAGCTCAGTCCAGATCAAGCCCATAAGTCCGATATTAGCCCGTATGTCTGATACCAATCTAAAGTTCTCTTCAGACTCATGAAACACATGCAGTGATGCTGAATGCAGGATGATCACAGGCCAGTGGGTGGAAGGTCTTGTGGATCTAGTGGTGGTGTTAGCATTTCAGTTCTGGCAGGGGTCTCCATGTGGCTCTTCCATCTCCTGGGCTCTAGGGGAGCTCCATGTGTCTTGTCAGTTGCATTGTCTTACAGGAGTGAGCATGTGTCCTGCCTCCAGCGAGCTATTTATCTCCTTAGTGCCTCCAAAGAAGGTCATCAAGCTGTGACCCCTTCACTCTTAATCCTCTCAAATTGACAGTAGATTATATAACTACCATAAGGCCTTTCCTCTTTGGGGGAGACCCTGTGTTTTATCAAGCATGGTGTTTTTTCCAAGTTTTGGTTCCCATTGATAACGTTTGAAGTATATAAGCTGCTGTCTGTCTCTCTTTGCTTCTAAAGAGCATTCTCACTGTACTTCTTCCAAAGCAGATTTGTTCATTCTGTGCAGAATATTGAAATTGTACATTCAGTATTCTATGCCAACACCACAGTTCAAATGCACCCAGTTTTCTTTGGTCTTCGTTATTCATTGGCCAATCATTGCATGCATATGACGCAACTGAAAATACTTTGCCCTCAATATGATCCCCCATTTTCAACACTTTAACGAAGCACCATGGGACAGATTCCCTAATGCAACACAGCCTTTGATTTCTTGACTGCTGCTTCCATGAGCGTTGATGTTGGGTTCCAGAAAAATGAAATCCTTGACCACTTCAATCTTTTCTCCATTTATTATGATGTTGTTTATTGGTCCAGTTGTGAAAATGTTGGGGGTTTTTTTGTATTGAATTGAAATCCACACTGAATGCTACAGTCTGTGGTGTTTATAAGCAATTGCTTCACACTTCTTTTTACTTTCAGCAAGCAAAGTTGTGCTATCTGTATATGGTAGGTTGTTAGTATGTCTTCTCCCAAGCCTGATGGCACATTCTTCTTCATATATTCCATCTTCTCAGATTATTTGCTCAGCATATAGAGTGAATAAATATGGTGATAAGCATACAAATTTGGCACACACATTTCCTGACTTTAAATCACACAGTACACCCTTATTCTGTGTGTGAACAATTGCCTCTTGGTACATGTAACTTCTGGAAGAAGACAATGAAGTATTCTGGAATGCACATTCTTCTCAATGTTTTTCATAGTCTTTTAAGACCCACATAGTCTGATACCTTTGCATAGTTAATAAAACACAAGTAAACATCTTCTTGATAACTCTCTGCTTTTAGCCAAACTGGTATACAGTAATATATTCCTGCCAAGTACTCTTCTGAATTCAGCTTGAATTTCTAGCAGTTCTATCTATAGGTTGCTACAATCATCTTTAAATTATCTTCAGCAAAAGTTTACTTTCATGTGATATTAATGCTATTGTCGATAAATTTTGAAATTCCATTGAGCTACCTTTCTTAGGTATGGGCACAAATATTAATCTTTAGTAGTCAATTGTCTAGATAGCTGTGTTCCCATTTGCTTGGCATAGACACGTGGATTCTTCCTGGACTTCAACAGCCGAGAGCCTTGCTTGATGATATTGCCTTCAATGCCGCTTAGGCTTTCCCCTCAGTACCAGTGTTGGTTTGCTTCTTTATCGTATTTTAGCTATTGAAAAGGTTAAAAATTGACTGATTATGTTTGGTGAAGTAACTTTTTATTTCCATCCTCTTTTGATGTTTCCTGCACCATTCAATTATTTTGGCTACAGAATTCTTCAACATTGCTATTGGAGGCTTGGATTTCTTTCCATCAATTCATTCAGTTTGATAAGTGCGGAATGTGCTCGCCAATTTTTCTTTCTGACTTTAGGTTTTTGCATATTTTGCTATAATATTTGACATTGTCTTCTTGAGCCGTCCTTTGAAATTTTTTCAGCTCTTTTACTGAATTTCTTCCATTTTCTTCAGCTACTTCAAATTCAAGGTCAAGTTTCAGAATCTCTTCTGACAACCATTTTGGTCTTTTCTTTCTTTCCTGTCTTTGATATTTTGCTTTCTTTATGTATAACGGTTTTGATGTCATCAAATCTGTTCTTGAGATTTTCTCAAAATTCACATGGGACACACTCAAGGTGTTTTGGTTTTTGTGGATTTGTTTTAAGTTTACTCAGTGTCAGTCTGAACCTGAACATGCGTAGTTGCTGGTCTGTTCCAGAGCAGGCCCCTGGGCTTATTTAGATGGCTAGTATTGTATTTCTACACTATCTCTTCCCACAGATGGAATTAAATGGATTCCTGTGTTTTCCCTATGGGGAAGTCCACTAGTAGATCTACCATTTCTGTTGTTGAAAAACAAGTATTTGAAATTAATAAGACATTAGTCTTTCAAAACTCTATTATGCAATAGATTTTTTTCCTATCATCAAGACTGTATTATCCAACTACTGTTTTTTTTCTTCTTTGTTCTATCTTTCAGGTTCTAATCACCAGTAATTACTAATACAATTTGATTGCATGTCTGATCAATTTCAGACTAAAGAAGTTGGTAGAATGCTTCAGTTTCTTCATCATTGACTCTAGTAGTTGTTGTCTAAACTTGAATAATATTGTATTAACTGGACTTCCTTATGCATATATAGATATTATCATCTGTCAAATAGCACTTCACTTCAAGGTAGATGCTGAAATGTTCTTTTTGATCACGAATGGGACACCATTCATCTTGGATTTTTCATTCTGGGAAGAGTAAACTATATGATTATCCTTTTCAAGACGGCCAATCCCGGCCCATGGTGGCTCACTAATACCTAGGATACCAAACTTTATACATGTACTTTTTAAAGATTTCCAGTTTCCCTAGATTTATACTTGATCCCTCCCATATTCAGATGATCATGAATGTGTGGATTTGTCTTTTCTCATTTTGAAGGTCAGCAATGAAGGTCTCGAACGCTTTACTCCATCCATGCTGTCAAGGTCAACTGTCCTTTGGGGAGGCAGCTCTTCCCTAGTCACATTCTCAGGGCTGGAAATCTAAGGAACTCATCTGCCAGCAGGATATCTGACAATGTTCTGCTGGTATTCACAGTTGTTCAGCAGCTTGCCACTCAGAATTGGGCCATCTACTCCTTCTTCCCAGTCTGGTCTTCATGTAGAAGATCCACTAAAATCTGTTCACCAAGAGTGACCATGTTGGTATTTCAAATACCCTGGCCCACCGTTTTCAAGGACTCCATTTATCTCCTTCTACAAAGGATCCTAAAATCACTACAAAAGCAAACTCTCTGCCAGACAGTCTATATTGACTGCCAGTGATCTTTAGGATTTCTGAGACTTTAAATCTTTACAAAGAAGATAATCCCTAATAGAGCAACAGGTGGATTTAAACCAACAACCTTACCGTTAGCAGTCCAATGCATAGCACATGACTCTACCAGGAGTGTATTTCAACAGAGTTAAGAATACAATCACGAATGGTCTCGCAATACTGTGATAGGGAAAATAATGGCTTCTTCCCCCCAAATGGCCAAGCACTAACACCTTAAAATGGGTTTTTCAGATATGATTAAGGTTCTTGTTGTTTTTAGGTGTTATTGAGTCGATTCTGATGCAGTAACGACTGGGCATATACTGGATACACATTGTATAAGTGTATGTCCAGTATATGCCCGGTCTTAGCCATCCTCTCAATTGTTGTTATGTTTAAGCTACAGCAGATGAATTTGCACCCACCACGTCAATCCATCTTGTATGGTTTTTGCAATTTTTCCTGCTCCTCCACTCTAACAAACATGATGTCCTTGTCCAAGGACGTGTCTCTCCTTATATCATGTCCAAAATATGTGAGACAGAGTCTCACCATCCTTGCTCTTTGAAGCATTCTGCTTATACTTCTTGCAAGAGATATTTGTCTGTTCTTTTGTCAGTCCATGATACTTTCGATACATTTCAACAGCACCATAATTCAAATGCATTGAGTCTTCCTCAATCTTCCTTATTCAATATCCAACTTTCATAAGCATATGAGGTGGTTGAGAATACCAGTGCTTGGATCAGGAATATTTTAGTCTTCAATGGAAACTCCTTCGTGTTCAACATTTTAAGGAGATCTTGTAGAAAAGATACACCCAACGTAATGGGTTCTTAGCTATCTTGAGTGTTGCTTCCATGAGCATTGGTTCTAGAGCCAAGCAAGATAAAATACTTGACAGGTACAATTTTTTTCTCTTTTTATCCTGATATTACTTATTTCTCCAGTTGTGAGGATTTTTTCTTTAAATTGAGTTGCAATCCATATGGAAGGCTGAAAGTTTTGCTCTTCATCGACAAATGTTGAAAGTCCTCACTTTCATGCTGGCTTTCAATGGAAATATTCCAAAAGCTGATGAAGCGTTGGAACCATTCCCTCATCGAGGCCAGTACATTTGGAAGACAGTTCCTTGACCAACTGACTGGAAGAGACCCACAGTTGTAACCAGTCCAAAGAGGTGATTCAGCTTAATGCATAAATTATATAACAGTATTAATAGTAACACAGACAAGTAAAAATTTGCTGAAGAAAATCCCTGGCTTCAGTAGTTCTTACACAGGGTCCTGCCAGAAATTCAGGACAGATTCAGGAGAGGATATGCATAAAGGGATATCATTGCTTATATCAAATGGATCTCGGTTAAAAGCTGAGAAAGCCAGAAAGATGTTTACTTCTGCTTTATTGATTATGTAAGACATTAGACTTTGTATTGGTAACAGACTTTGGAGGGCTTGAGAAAAGTGGGAATTCCAGAACACTTCATTGTGCTCATGTGGAACGTGTACATGGATCAGTGGTCAGTTTTGTCAATAGAACACAGAATTACTTCATGGTTTAAAATCAAGAAAGGTATGCAATAGGGTTTTATCCTCTTATATTTATTCAATCTTTAGGATAAACAAAAACAGAAAGCTTGTGAGGAACAATAGTTGGTGTTGATTCTGGGTTAGAAAATTATTCTTGTGGGCTTCCTGGATAAGATGGATTATCAGAGAAAATCCCTACTTCAAACCACCACCTGCCTTATAGAGCAACTACTAGGGATGCTCACTTGGGATGCTCTGTTACCCCTGTTTGCTGGCAACATTGCATATTTCTGCTCTTCTATCTGCCTTTTCAGCAATATCAAGAGGCAAAAGCACTAATTATAAGAATCAACAAGTATTGAGTGATTATAAAATCTCATGCCTGCTACTGAGTTTTTGTCATATTATATGTTTTAATCCTTAACAATAAAACCTATTTTAAAAAAGACTAAATTGAGACTTAGAGAGATGTAATTAAGTTGCCATTTACACAGATCTAATCAGGAGCAAATCCAGTATTTGAATCCCAACAGGGAAACTCTAGAGCACAGTCTTAACTCTTTAACATGGCGCGACCTATGATAATCAAGCATGTCATTTGGTTTTACAGCCTTGAGAAGAGTTTACCCATGAATGTTGTATTATGCATCTATTGAGAGAATAATTATTATGAATACTAGCCAATATATAACCAATATTGTATGTAAAATATGAAACTAAAAAACAGATCCAGTTTTGATGAATTATTCATCCAGAAATTGCTCACAATTATGTGATAGTTTTATTGTATTTGAATTTATAATTGCTTTGTGATTGTTTATATAAATATATAGAATGTATTTCAGCAGGTTATTTCTCTTTCTGGGACCTCTTATTCATCTGAAAGCATCCATACCATAGTTTCTTGTAAACCCTTCCAGAAAACTATATATCAAAATAACTTATCTGTCTACCCACACACATGGAAGGTTCAGCATTCAAAAGTCATTATTGGGTGGTCATGCATGAAAATGCACTTGGTACAGGGAAAGCATTTAAAAATAATATCCTTTGAAAATGATGATGGTGGCATATGTGCAAATGTGCTTGACACACTGAATGAATGTATGGATTGTGATAAGAGATGTAAGAGCCCCCAGTAAAAGTCTATGAAAAAATGTCTTAAATAAATTAGATGTTATGCAGGTATTAAAGACAATGAAAGTAACTAAATAGAGTATATGTTATTGTGATTACTTAGCTCTTTTGGCAGGAAATAAAAATGTCTGGTAACTGAACACACAAGAACCAGATCCACTGGTTAGCTCTGTGCTTTGGTTACCCCATGTGTCCCATGGGAATTAAGTAAGCACCTCAGCGGATTCCTGAGGCAACCCCAGTAAAATGGTATGCACAGTGCTTGGCACACATTAAGAACGCATGTTTAGAAAGAAGAAATAAAAATGTATAGGGAAAGAGAAGAAAGATAGCAATGGCGTGTGTGTGTTTGTGTGTGTGCATGCGTGTGCATGCACTTGTGAGTGAATTCTAGGGCTTCAAATCAATTCTTTTTAGTTCAGTCAAGATTGATGAAGCAAAATTGGAATGGGCTCAAATTAGAAAAAGGTGGGTGTGCCAGTAGGATAATTGGAACAACAAAAATTATGGGGCTATTCTTAGGAAAAAAGGGAAATGTATGTGTTACACAGCAACCAATTATCTTGACAGATAGAGTTTGAAACAACGGTGCCCCATTCCAAGATGTAGACTAATCTCACCACTGTGAGCTTGAGTTCCTCTCCACAGACCTGGAAATAATCCAGTCTCCCACATTAAGATCTTGAGAAGACTCATGACACCCCTTCATCCCCCTTTCCAGAGATTCAACCCATCGTACATCCATATTGTATCAATCCTGATCTATTCTGCTTTCACTGAGTTGGCCAGGACTCAACTGGTTTAAATCCATTTGAAGCTCTAGCATCTACACACATATTCAAGCAGAGATTCTTTGGGAATATATATATATATATATAATATATATGTTATATTATAATGTATAATGTGTTATATTATATTATATATAATATGTTATATATAATAATATATTCTATGTTCTGTGTTATATGTTATATATAAGGTTATATATAATAACACATTCATATAATAACATAATTATGTATATAATTATATATAACAGGTTATATATAATATACATTGTTATATATAATAATATAATATGTTATATTATACTATATAATATATGTGTTATATATATAATAATATATATTATAATTATCCTGGACATTTACCACCAGAAAAGGAGGCTGTTTATTTATTTTCAAGCTCAAGAAACATGGTGTTGCAAAGCTCAATTACACATAAAGATCTTGGGATGCAACAATTCAACCTCTTTCGTTTTCTTTCCCAGTAGTGGATTAAAGCAATTAATAAAGATCTAACAGAGTTCTCGAGTCTCATGTCAGAATTATCATCCAGGTGGTGGTCCAAGAAGGAAGCACAGCCCCATCCTGAACTGTCCCCCAATGTTTGTGTGAGCCCATTGTTGCAGTCATGCCAATCCATCTCATTGGGGGTCTTCCTCTTTTTTGCTGCCCTTCTGCTTTACCAAGCATGATGTTCTTCTCCAGGGACTGGTGTCCCTTGGTAACACATCCAAAGTATGTGAAACAATGGTAAATGAACCAACAACAAAACTATACTTTCCACAAGAGCTAGTGGACACGTGAGCTGGTATCGATGCCATATTCGATATCATTTCCACTAGTGATCCCCCAACATCTTGGGGACTACCAAATATACCCCAGGATAGAAAGGTTTAGGAAGCACTGAAAGGAGAAGGAGAAACATAACCTTTTGGCAAACATCAGGGAGATGCAGAAATAGAACAAGCGTATATACCCAGTTCCCTTGCACATCACCAATGGGCCTCACTAAAGTCAACCTCCACTTGGTTCACATGACAAACCCCTGACACAGATAAGTAGGTGTCAAATATGCATTTGCCCCTAAGACCTCTGGGCTAGAGTACAAAAAACAAATGTAAAGCTCAGAATAAGTTCATCTACTGACATACCACTTAATGAGAGTGTCACGGGGGGTAGGCTGGCTGCTGGTCTGGTCTCTGCAGAGCTGTCAGCACCTCTAAAAATGCAGGTTGATAAAATTAAGCCAGCAGTTTCTGTTGGCATTTTTCACATCCTGTGAAACCCGTGTTCTGTCTGTAATGCACACATCGGTCCAGGGTTATAGGATCATACAGGCATGTGCGCCAGTGAAAAGGTTTCTGATCAAAGGATTATGGTTTCAAAGCTGCAAACATGGTTGAGCCTGGAGTAAATGAATCAGGCTATTCTTTGAAAGGCAGCTTAACAACTCTTTTGTGAATTTGAGTCATGGATGTGCTCCTGTAAAAAAAATACAAAAAACCCAAAAGAGAACACGCACTAGCCCCTCGGACTCTAAAATAAATCTCTAGGTTCTGACTCAACTGAAGAACCATGGATTTGAAAGGAATGTTCTCACTGTGCATTGGGAAAGAAGCTGAACCACCTGTTACTTTGGGGGTTCCTTTTGCCTTTGGAGAATTTAATGATGCAAAAATGAAAACAGAATCTACCTAAGACAAAGTGCTACCAAACTGCATACCTGTGTCCCACATAATGCACTTGTAGTAATTAAGAGCACGGGTTTAACATGAGATGGCCTTTATCCATTCGCCTGGCTTTCCTGTGCTTTCAAATAGGATGATGATAATGTGGAACACATTTCAAGGTTAAAAACTGTCATAATCACCAAGTCAAGTTCATAGCCTAAGACTGCTTTTTTAAGTTGCCATAACAAAAGTCCAAACTCATGTCAAGCTTGTGTCTATCAGGGCAGAGCTCAGCTTCCTAGAGCTTTTTTTTGGGGGGGGGCGGTTTCTTTTCACTTTTAATAGATTGCAAGTTGTGTCTTGGTAGACTTCAACAGATGGCCTTTAGATTAGCAGTTGAGCATGGCGATTGCTTGAACCATTCACCATAATCAAACTTTCTGACATCAAATTGATTTGAATCCTTAGTGACCTTATAGGAGAGTGTAGAACTGCTTCTGTTCTGTTTCCAAGACTGTAAATATTTACAGAAACATACTGCCACTGCTTTTGCCCATGGAGTGCCTGGTGGGTTTGAACTTCCAACCCTTCGGTTGGCATCCAAGCACTTATAACTACTCCATCGCCAGAACACATTACATGCTCCTTGTATAGGAATCACAATTTTTCTAACTAGCATGAGTCCATACTAACTAATCAGTGTTCATACAGAGTTGATTTACTTAGGCCTGGTTGCATCAAAAAATTTATGAAAACATTCCATTATCTTTTCACGCCATGTTTCCATAATTTTTTTAGTGTTTACTTGGGTTTTATTGACTATGCCAAGGCATTCGAGAGTGTGGACCCTAACAATGGATGGATGGCACTGAGAAGAGTGGGAACTCCAGAACACTTCATTGTGCTCCCACTGAACCAACTCATGTTATCAAGAGGCAGCTCCTCAGGTTTCCAGTGTAACCTCTCTCCTAGAAGGAAGAACTCCTGGGAGAAGGTAGCTCAGATGAGTTCGCTAAAAGGGCCAGGGGTACAGAAGAAAGATTATGCCTTCTTCCCACGTTGTCTTCTTCTCTCCCAGTCTCGGAATGCCAGCGAGTGGCTGTCTCTCCAGAAGGAAATGTGCCTTGGGGATAAAGGACTAGGAACGCATGGACAGTCAGGTTAAACAGAGCTTGGAGCAGACAGGGCTCCGAACTCCTGCAGCCTGCAGTTCAGCCTGTGAGCGTGCAATCCGTGCGCCGGCTGCGTTAAGTCAAATGCTTCCACACCCTCTCCTGCTGTGCTAGGTCCTAATCCCAAGTCTCAGAATAAGACTGTGGCTCTCTCCCAGCCCTGTCCTCTCTGGTTACTAAATGCCATGTCAAGAGAGTAGACAGGGAGCCAAAGGCTTTAGGGGCAAGTCTAGCAGTGCAGCTTACCAGCATAAGAGGTCCCCACTCAGATCTGCAGCTTCCTCCCTACGCTTGGAGGCTTAACCCACATGCAGTTACTCAAACACACGTGTGGGCTATGGAAGCCGTGCCTTTTGGCTGTTGCTTTACTTTATTTTATTATATTTCATCTCCCGGAATTATTACATATTTTTATTTACAGCTGCTGCGTATGTAGTTGGGGGAGAGGGGCAGGGGATAAAGAAAACAAAACCAACTTGAAATGTGTGCATGGTAGTCTCTGGCTTTTTTCATTTGGGGGAAGACCAGGCTCTGTTGTTTGTTTGTTTTTTAATTTTGCTGCTTCTTTGCTGAACAATGTATTTAGATGAGACACACAATGTGAATAATGTCTGAATTTTCACAAAGATAGGTATTGATGAGGATAGGGTTGGGGGTGTGGATGTGGAGGTAGATATGTGTTTATCTTTCTACCTATCTCTCTCTATGCCAATATTAGATGCAATCTCTCTCTCCCTATGTCGATATTAAGTGTAATTATAAGAAGAAAAATACAAAAGCAGAGGCTTAGCGTAGGTGCCCTGTAAGTCAGAACTTCCCTTTCCAAAGCTATGCTTCTTCCATCCATCATGATGGAATCACCAGAAGCCATCGCTGTGAGGATGGTACTTCAATGCTCATCTCTCTTCATCCACTGCCTGGCCTCCAGGTCTAGATTCCTCTTTATATGTGATGGACATCAAATGAATCAGCCCTCTGAAAGCCACATCCTGGTCCCCAGTGGCCTCTATTTGAATTTTATTACTTTTAAGCCATCCTCTATACAGTCAGCCCCATGAAAAGCCAACGCTCAAAGCCTGCACCTTTTTAGGTTTAAAAGATTTTGACTTGAAAGCACACCCTCTCCCAGAACATTCCTGACTTGAAAAGCTGCAAAGCCTCCTTGGACACATGTTTAACAGTTTTGATTCCCCTGTGAAACAGGAGGATGTTTATATCTTTTCTGAAATCCTAAAAGATCCAGGTTAACAAAGATTGTTTTTTTTTTTCCATTACAAGTCTCTCTTCCTGTCATGGCACTGTAGGAAGAATGAGCCATCAGGACCGAATCCGTCTTCTGAATGTGACCCAACTCCGACGTGATGTCAAACAGCACAGCTACCCCGCATTCTTTCTGCCGAACAGGTCTTCTGAGGCCCCATGGAAAACTTCCCACAGACCATCCTTCTTCCTTTCCTGCCTCTAGGACTGCCTTGCAATCCGGCTGAGTCATTGGGTACAGGCCTGTCTGATACGCAGCTCCGGGTGCATTCAAGGCTGGGCTAGGCTGGGGGTGGAGAAGATGATTCAGTGCCAGATCAGGGCGCTGCTGCCAGGTTCTCTGCTGCAAGACTGACAGGTGCTCCGTGGAGTGGGCCTCCTAAGGGCTGTTGTCTAATTTCAACGGGAGGAACAGTAGGGAAAAAAAGAGGTTCTCGTCTCTTAACCCGCATTTCTACATCTTTGCCTTCGGTGCCACTGAACCTTCTAATTGAGATTCAGACCATTCAAATTGTCTCCACTCCCACCAAGCCTGATCCTTTAAATACCAATATACAAGGGCACAGTTGGTTTGACAAAGCAGGCTTGTCAAGGAGTGGCCTGACCCAGCTGAATTACTCGAAGAACAAGGCCTCCTGTCTCTGGTCAGCTGTCAGGATTTTCTGATATTTACTTGTGCAGAAATCAAGGAAGCACCACTGACCTTTCAGCTAGAGTGAGCACCTTGTCCACCTCACCTGGTGAAGGTCCCTCTGTAAGAAGCCAAGAAATGTCCAACCTCTTTCCTAGACCGGACGAAGCGTGTCAAGGCGGTCAGGATGATTCTGAATATTGTGGTTGGCAGAGGCACTGTTGAGGCAATTCCAATGGAGAGAAACTCCATAGAATGGACCCCTGGGCGTTCCTAGGCTTTATCGAAGCAGGAGGTCAGGCCTTTTGCCCACAGAGCTTCTAGATGGGTTCAAACCACTCACCCTGGGGTTAACAACAGGGAGGCTACATGTCTGTGCTGTAGCCCCCTGAATTTAAAAAAAAAAAACAAGAAAAAGAAAACAAAGCAACCCAGTTGCTGGTGACTGGCTCGAGTCTCACTCATTGCCACTGCAGGGCAGAGGACACCTGCTCTACAGAACTGCCCCGGAGGGCTGGCAGGGCTGCAGTGCCAAGGGACTGCCACATCGTTCTGCGCCACAGAAGCTGGTGGGCACGAACCCCTGACTCTTCAGGAAACGCTTCACGATGTAATCACTGCACTACTAGGAGTCCTGAGTGCTCTGGAGAGTAGATGCTCTATGAGCGGTAGGGCATATAACACACAAGGCAGCGTGTTTTGACATCAGAGGCCCTCAACTCCAAGCCCTCTTCCTCAGGAAATGCCTGTAAACATAAGCTTCTATATCTTTCCATAAGGTCACGGTACTTGCAAGGTCTTTTGGAGCCCCGGTGGTGGTAAAGGGCAGCCGTTCAATTCTACCAGCTGCTCCATGGGTGAAAGACAAGGCTTTCCACTCCTGTCAGGGGTTACGGTCTTAGAAACCTACAGGACAGTTCTACTGGTCCCACAGCATCACTATCAATCAACATCAAGTCAATGGCATCGAGCTAGCATTTCTGTTGATGGTGGTGTTTGGAAAGATCTCCAAGATCATCCACTGGCGATGTGAAGGGATGTGGGGAGATGCTGGAAACTGGCAAGGAAGACATTCAGGCAAATGCAAGGAACCTTTTCGTTTAAGGATGAGGCTAGATCATAGAGAATGGATTCTCTGATGCCAGGGACATTACTATCCCCGATGGTATTTGCAAAGGGGCCCTGACGGCATAGGGGGGATAATTACGTGGCTCCAGGTTAAAAGCTTCTTCATGGAAGAAAGGTATGGCTGTTTGTGTCCCCGAAGATTTACAGCTTTGCAAACCCCATGAGGCACTTCTACTGGGTCTATAGAGTTGGGTTGCTTGCCATGACAATGGTGGGCTTGGTTTTCAGTTTGGGTTATGACATGGGAAAGCGGAGACTGTGGCACAGAGATTAAACACGCAACTGCTCAATGAAGTCTGGGGTCAAACCCATCAGCCCTAGAACTTCCATGAAGCAATTCTACTCTTTTGTGTTAGGTCACTGTGAGTTGTGGACAAGGTAGACTAGGTGAAGCCATCAGGTTGCCTGTTTCTTGTAGCTGACTTGGGAGAAACAAACCAAGGATGTTATGTCTTCTCTTCCCTTCGTCCCAGTCAGCTGGCTGGTTCCTCACCCAGTTAGTTCAGTGAAGTTCATATGTTAAATCTTGATACTACATTCTGATTTCATTGGAGCTTTATCTCTAACCTCAGCCTCTCAAACCTCCCCTCCAGGCAAGTTGCTTTGACCACTGATTTGCCCAGACACCTGGAAATTCTGTGTGTGTGGCTGAGGTTATGTGTTTTGTTCACCAGACAGCCCTATGGATCCCTTCCTTAGCCCTTGTTTCTCCAAGATGGACTGCTCCTGGGACCTTGACAAATGATGGGTCTTTCAAAGCCCTCCAGGACCCTGGACCCTCCCCCAAATGACCCCTCTTGCAACTTTAAAACTCATATTTTACACATTGACTCAGAATTGAATATCATTAATATGATACAACTTTTTTCTATAAAGATTTTAAACTACCTTATTTTTTAAGTATATAATTCCCCTCATTTTGTTTTTCCGCATTTTCAGACCCTTTATAAGTTGGGACAATGGAGTAAGTGAGGTTTGTTTGCTTTTGTTATTTTAAATCTAAAGTGTCTAAAAAATATGGGAATGTTTTCAATGCTTCAGGACATGCGCTGATTGCTTGCATTGCTTCGCAGAGAAACCGCCGGCTTGCTAATTCTTGGTAAATGTGAGCTGTAGCAGTCAGCACCCAGACTCGGACAACATCGCCAAAATCATAAAATCCAGCAGTGCCACTTTCTGCTAATTGAAACACGGTGCCAGTGCATTTGTTCCCAAGATGCTCTGACATTTGGTATGATCAACAGTTGTTTCAATCGTGACTTCCATTTTTTAGCACCCAACCCCCGGCACCCTGAAAATCCACACGTTAACCGGTCTTCACAAATGAATACCGCTCGGCTGAGCACTCACTAGTAGCTAGTAGCGAGTCGTGGCTTGATCGGCACTTGGAATTCTCTACCATATTCCCATAAGTCCTACGAAACACAAGGGAACTTCAGGAAGTGTGTGGGAAAATAGAATTTAAAAATTAGATAATTTTTCCCTGAACTTGTAAAGCTTCCCACAGTTTTCCATTCTCTTCTGCCTCCTAGAATTGCTTCATTTTTTCCCCTCCATTTCCATGAGCATTTGAAGGTACCTCTACTAAGAGAAAATCCACATCTCTTTATTTATTTTCCTATATCCACATTAAAAACTACCCTAAACGTGAGGGACATAAAATAATAACTGTTTCATTTATGCATGATTGTAGGCACTGATTTCCCAGAGCTTGGCAGGATAGCTTATCTGTCTCTGCTGCATCTCTCGTCAGCTCCACTTGGTCAGCATGACGCAAGGTGGGCAGAAGCTCTCGCTGTGAACTTCACACCTCGTGCGTTAGTTAGGAGAAACGAGAATAAAATTCTGAGGTCTCAATCTCCTTCGGACCATTTATCACTAGAAAACCCCCATCCCAAGTGGACGGTACTGATTGCGATCACTGAGGCCCACCAAGGTTGCCACAACTGATTTACGTAGCTGAACAAGCCGCCAAGTAATTCAGCAGGTCTATCGCTATTCAGAAAAAGCACAGTGTGATTTCTATTATATTCTACTAGTAAAAGAAGACCCTAAGAACAGAGAATATTCCAGGGAAGAGGAAAAAGACATCTACCTGTAAGGATGCAAGGGATTATTGACCGTCATCTTTGCAGGCAATTGACCACATATCATTTTACATAACCGCGTATCATTTTATATGCGGCTGACATACATGTGGATGGACATCACCCTAGTGAAGTCATGCAGAAGATGGCTGGACATAAAAATCAGGGCATACTTAAAGATGAATCTGTTCAAGATTTTGAAAATTAATAAAACATGCATATGAGTAATCCAAATTTTTAAAGGTACATATATATTTAAAAACAGAACAAAAAAACACCTCTGGAAGGTAAATGGAAAAAGAAATACATTTACAAAATGTCTTTTGACCAAAAATAACACTCAGATATTATCAAGATACAGTTTCCTCCAAGATCAATCTAGAGCTTCCACACAAATCTGAATACGACCTTTCCAGATTTTGCATGTATGTATAAATTGATAAGATTTAAAAATATATGTACAAAGCCTAATGACCCAAAATAAAAAAAAAATTATTAAGAACACACTTTTTCTCATTACTGATTTCAAGCTTGGCTATAAAATTCCATCCTCAACACAGCATGCTGTTAATGTAATCGACATAGAGGTTCATGGAACACAATCTATCTTTCTTCAATTATATGCAGATAAATTCTCCACTTCTATTCCTATGCTTTGAAAAAATATTTTACCTCTGGCTCAACGACTCTCCTAATTGTCATAGTCCATCACCCAGCTGACTTCCACAATCACCTTCCTCCTTGCAGCTTCCCCCGCCTCTCTCGGTGGAAACTGCTGCCCTTTCAGGGGGTTTCTGAAGTTTGTTTGTGCCAAGCCCAAGGACTGCGTGCCCTCAACGCCTATACTTCCTGCTTCCTCTGAGGATGGTGACCACATTGACTACCTCTTCCTTTTGAGACTCGCTTTCAACTTTTACACCACAGTTTTCCTGTGTCTCCTCCCCATGGTCAACGTCTCTTTATGGCCACCTGTGGTGACTCCACTTCCCTCCCAGCGCCGGTTTTGGTCATTTCCAAAGTAGCAGCTCATCTTTCTTTAAGATTTCCTTTGAGATTCAGTTCCTGAATCTTCGATTATCACTTTGTGTCAACAGTTCTTCCATCCCCCCCTAACCTATATGGAAAATTTCCATGTGCAAAGTTCACCCCCTCCATATAGCACCTGTCAGATAGGTACTCTGTCCTCTCTTTACCTGCCCCAAGAAGCTTATCCTTGTTGTGAGCAACTGCCAGCTCCTAATCACTCTCTTTCACCTTCTCACTGCCTGGCTCATTTATTCTGTTTTCTTATTCTGGGTCTTGGTTAATCAAAGCAGTGTTTTTCTCAGCTTCAAAAATTAGAAGGTAGGGTTCACCATTTGGGGGCTTTTATTCCCAGTGATTCTGAGACTATTCAGTTACCATTCCCTATTGATCCTCTTTGACCATGTTCTGGTTGTTAGGTGCCTTCTAGTCAGTTCCAGCCCATCGCGACCTTATGCGCAACAGAACCAAACACTGCCCAGTCCTGCTCCAGCCTCACAATTGTTTCTGATTGAACTGATACCATATGGATCTTCTTTCCATTCCAGCCAAGCCTCCAACTCAGTCCTTTTTTAGTTTCCTTCCCATAATTACAATTTCTAATTTTGTACCTTTCTATATGATAGTACACGTGACACAAACATCTTAGACCCAGCCTCACCTTATGCCTGTATCTATCTTCCGTAGCAATTCTCAAGAAAAAATCATATTCATGTGATTCTCCTAGTGATTAAATTTAATCCAATAAACTTCTCTGTGCCTAAGTGCATTGCTGACTACTGACCATCCAAGAGACTACCGAGCCCTTATAAAGGCTCAAAGTGTGAGCAGACGTGGAAGCAGGTAGCTATAACACAGCATGACTAAATCATCTGAGAGTATGAATGAGTTATAGGCAAACCTTTATTAAAGGGAAAAAATAGGCAAAGAGAGGATGACAGCTCATTTGACCTTTACAATGTGCTAGACATTGCAGTAAGAGGATAACAATTTAGGAAGAGTGAAATGTATTAAGTCTTGAAGACTTGACAATCCATGGTTTATCCGGGTGAGGGAAGAGTCCAGCATGCCTAAAATATTTTTCTCTCACACCTGAGACTAATTAAATAGTATCTCTACACCTAGGTCCTGCTATGGATGTCACTTCCCTAATGGGTGCTGAGAGCTGCCTCTTTCTATATATTCTAAGGGATGCTATGACAGTTTTCTTCCTATATTATCTCTCTTCATGGATATGTACAAAGTTTCCTAAAATATTATAAAATATAATTTCCATAACTAGCAGGGGAGCTGCCTGAGAAATGAACAGATTTGTTTTGAACTAAGTACAGCCCGAGTGATTCTTAGAAGTAAGGATGACAAAACTTCATCTCCTATACTTTGGACCTATTATCAGGAGGGACCAACCCATGGAGAAGCACATCGTAATGTGTAGCATGTTTGTGGAAAGCAGGAAGACTCACCAGGAGACAGATTGACACCGTGGCTGCAACAATGGGCTGAAAGCAGGCAACGGTGGTGAGGATGGCCCAGTACTGTTGAGTCATGTGTTCTGCTGTACATAGGGGCCCATCGATCTCATGAAGAGTTACAGAGAAATCCTCTTTTTGGCTGACCATCTTCCAATTGTGAAGTCCTGCTCTAAGGGCTCGTTCCTCCTGATGGTATGAGGCAAAGCTGTAGATGGAAGCCTGTCCAATCGTAAGCACTGATTTTTGCCTGTCTGTCTCCGATGAACAAGTTCTGTCTGCCCTTTGAGCGCGAGGAGTGAATAGTCCACATCCGTAGGCTTTGTTCAGACCTCATGGAAGAGACCCAAGGAAGGTAACGCTTGTGTGTAGCTTTCTTCAGGTATTTCCCTGCCTCCTATCGTTACCAAAGCAAAAACCAAAACAAAAATGAAGCCAGCCTCCCTTTCCAACAGCAATGATATGAATCTATGGGGAGGTAGTTATTGGGAGAAAATGTATACTAAATAGTGTCAATATAGCTCTGAACGTGCCCAAGGAAGCTGAAAGCAAGCTGACAAAACTTCGAAAGGTCACAAGTGTCTGCACTGTCCGAGCCAAAGCCACAGGGTGTCCTTCACATGCCACTTGAGTGACTTTCTGATAGACAAGGCCAGGTGGAAGCATCGTGAGCACATGGAAATTAGGCCAGGGGATCGCTCTTTCTGTCGCCTTTTTATATGTAGTGTGTTTTTTTTTATCACCTCAGATATTCCTGGATTCGGGGCCTTATTGTCTCCTGGGTTTTTCAATCATGAGAAGTGGGACTTTCGATCTCTAAATGTCATTTTAGAAACCTGACTTCTTGCTTTCCCCTGTGATGTACCGCCTAATATAATTAAATCCCCAAGGATCCCTTTCCTTGTGATATATATTTTATCTTTCTTTCTTTTTTTGTTAACCGGGATGGTAATTTCTTAATACCTCAAAAGTTTTCAGTTTCTCAACATTACTTCCTCTTTTATAATGGTTGAAAATGTTTCTTTTAAGTTCTCCCTTTATAAGAAAAACTGGAAATAGTAAAAAACAAAAACAAAAACCCTGAAAACATAAACAACTTGTGCTTTCTATTTCTTTGTTCCAATGTAAGCATCCCCTCAGAAAGGTGGATTTCAATCTGTTCTCTTCTCTCTCTCTGGCCTGTCATTCTTTAGACATCGATTGGAAGTACAGAATACCAATAAAGTCGTGGCTATTTTTCCTAAATATTAGGCATGCTTACACATCAGATTTACAAAAGGGATTCCAAGAGCTGGTAGAAAATTTTCAGCATCTTTTCCGTTCCAAGAATCCGTTATGTTTAAAAACTATATACATATGGGCTTCGGGAATGCTTTGCCTTTAAATATGAACATATTCATGAGACTGGTGCTATAACAAATAGCTCTGATAAGAATTCTATGAGCCCCGATAAAATGGTTTTATAAAATCTTGAAAATATTACCAAATATTTAGATTAATTTGTAATGGGACAGAGAATTAAAATCTTTGCTACCGCAGAGAAGTTCACTGGTTATTTTATTGAAAAACACTTAAGAATTGTTGAATTAAAATGCTTTAAATATTTTCATGTTAAAATTGTCTTGATTATTTGCTGACATTTTATCTGCCAAAAGGTTATAAATAAAATGTTACTTAGAAGATTAAGAAAAGAGAAAGCTCTGATTAAAACAATGAAGACAACTTCTAAACACTTAATTCATGAGTCATCACAGAGCTATCTCAGTATCCATGTTGTTGTCTTTCTCAAGTGCAGGGACACAGTATAAAGACTAAAAGAAGTCTTGTCTCAGCTTGGAAGAGGAGACACGTGAAGCAGTGATCTGTTACATATTAGAAATTTCCAATCCCCGCTGGCATAGATATTGACTCTAAATTTAGATCAAATAAAAAACAAAATCTCAAATGAACATCCAGTGTCGCCAAGGACTCAGGTATCATCACTACAATGAAAAAAATCATGTTTCTACAAATAGAAGGGGGCTTCAAAACATCTATGGACAGAAATTTGATTATCTTTTAACTCCATTTCTCCATAAATGGTTCAAAGCCCCCTCATACAGGTCCAGCAACAAGTGCCTAATAAAAACCCCACATGTTCTTTTTTCAGTTGAAAAACATTTAAATCTAGGGTATTCATTTCCACGCCATTGATTTAAGCGAAACACTTAGCATCCTTAGTTCACTTCTTTTATTTGGCAGACTGAGCTTTATCCTACTATCTGCTCATGGGTCAGTTCATCTGGGGCCTATAACACTGAGTTTTTGCAGTGTTTTGAGAAAATTTTATGCATGGGATATCTAAAATCTAAATGGATTTGTTTGGGGGTTTGCAGTGAATTATTAACCGAAGTCACATCGGATCTGGTGACGTGTTCGGGTTCAGAAAATGTACAGCTCTGGGCTCAAAAGCAGGTGAGCATAAGAAGAAGTCATTGAGAAAATACTCATCGAAATAAGAATCTCCTCAGGCATGACACAGGAATATGTAGGTATGATAACCTTATCCTTAATCTGAAAATTAATTACATTTCCACTTTGGATGCTTAAAGACTGATGAGCTAGGTGGATCATGATGAGGGTGGTTGCAGTTCATTCGTGTTCGCTAATGAACTATAACTCTGTTAGAGGTGAATTGACACTATCATGTGAGCAACATGGTATTTCCAATTATTTAAAAATCTGCCATATTAAAATATGAAAATACTGAAAATAAAAAATATCACTTGGAGTTCCAAGTAAAGACATCAGGCTATAATCATTCAACAGGTATATGAAGTATAGCTATGAGCCTTGGTTTTTGACTGATTCGTTAGGCACATGAAATCACAAGCTATTGATTTAAACAAAGCATCCTTAATATAGCCCCTCTGTATAGCTTTGGTACAAGTTATAGCGCTTTGAGGTTGATTTCAGGCTCCTGACTAACTCCACTGGAAGAAGAGTGATCGGGGTCTTGGGTTCACACTGGGGAAAAGTCATTAATTCCATGCTACTATATTCCCTGTGCTGTTCAGTCAACATTATATCTGTGACTTGGATAAAAACCACACACACACAGATAGTGTCACACCACAGTGGGTGACAGCAATTTGGCAGACCACAGCCGGCATAAGAAACCACAGAATCAAAATTCCAAATAATCTCACCAGACTAGAGCAGTGACATTTAAGAGAACAAATATAAAGTCTAACATTTTGATTTAAAAATAGTCACTAAACAGATACAGATGGTAAAAATAAATTTAAGTCAAATTTCCCAAACAGAAATCCAGGAAACACTACAATTCTCTAAGATGACGGGGCACTCCACCCTACCCCCTGCAAAGAAAATAAAGGTTTTATAGGCACATAACCTTACTTGGGACAATGTTCACTCCTGGTCATTTCTCGGATGTTTGTTATACTTTCAGTTTATTAAAAAATTTTTTAAACCTTCTGAAAAGTCTTGCAGTTAAAGAAATCTGTTCAGTGGGAGGGTGGGAAAGGAGGTGAAAGAGAGGAGCTGATACCAAGGGCTCAAGAGGAAAGAAAATGTTTTGAGAATGATGATGACAATATATGTACCAAAGTGCTTGATACAATTGGTGTATGGATAGTTATAAGGGTGGGAAGAGTCCCCAGTAGAATAATTTGTTTTAAAAAAAAAACACAGTAAGGGAAAAAAATCTGTTGAACTTTTCTTAAATCAATATTTCACAATTTTATTGCTGGTGCTCCCTAATTTGTCTGGAACATCTATTAGTGCCTTTCAGAACTAAAGATCCCTAGAATTTACCACACATTTTGAGTTCCTGGTGGACAACAAGTTTAATGTAAAGCAACCCCAGGAATGAACACTGGAGTCAGTCAGCTTGGGTTGAACTTGAGTAATGTGCAGGGCATTGTTTCTTAACAGCTAAGGCGATTTTTGTCCTACTGAGACACCCTCCTCCCCCCCCCCCCCCACACACACCCAACCTACATGTACCCAGGAAGAACTTCACTTCCCAGGTTATCTCTCCCATTTTATTACAGTAAGGTTTGCTGACAGAACACTATTGGAGATTTGAAAAATGCAAGAGTCACAGGGAAGAGATGAGCATGCAGGGTGCAGTATAGCATTGATGAAACACACAATTTTCCTCTAGCTCTTTGGAGCTTCCTTCCCCCCACTACCATGACCTCAATTCTACCTTACAAATCAGATTAGACCAGAGCATGCACACTGCTACACACAAGAGCCCACAACACAGGGAATCCAGGATAGATACCCACCACCTCCACCACCACCCCTCCCAGGGCCAACAATGAGAGTGGAGATAACAGGAGGATTAAGAGAGGGTGGGGAAAGAAAGAGGCAATTGATCACAAGGATCAATCTATAACCCCTCTCTCAGGGGGATGAACAACGGAAAAGTGGGTGAGGGGCAACGGAGGACAATGTAAAATATGAAAATAATAATCTATAACTTATCAAGGGTTCATGAAGAAGAGTGGGCAGGGGAGGGAGGGGGAGAAATGGGAGCTGATATCAGGGGCTCAAGTGGGAAGAGAATGCTTTGAAAATGATGGTGGCAGCATATGTGCAAATGTGCTTGACACACTGGATGAGTGTATGGAAGGTGATTTGTGATAAGAGATGTAAGAACTCCCAATAAAAGTATTAGCAACAACAAAGAAAGAGTAGAATGCACTTGCATTCTCTGGTGGCAATTGTGAGCAGCACTTAGGTGTCAGTAGATAAAGGGTGTGTGTGTGTCTGTGTGTGTGTGTGTGTGTGTGTGTGTGTCTGAAAGGTTGTGTGTGGGGGGTTCAGCATCCTTCTGAACTGACCCCCTTCAAGCTGCAAGCAGATGAATTCTCAGCATTAGCTTCTCAGTACTTCCGAGCAGTTCCAAGATTTTCTGGAAACAGACTTCCAGATCTCCCCCGCATCTTTCCAGATGTGTATGCTTGTGCCTCCCTGTTAGCTGGAGCTCTTCTTGCTAAAACTACCTCGACTAGATTGTGTTCTACTGTCTACCAACTGATGGAATCAGGTAAGTTTTTTGTGATCTTTTCCGTGTCTCCATGTTCTCATCTGTAAAATGTGGGTAGCATAAATTTTCCCAAGTTAAGGATTAAATTATTAATACGCATAAATGCTGAGAATTTATATTATGTTCTGGGCATGAAATAAGCATTCCATTAAAAATGAAAAAAAACCTGTTATTGAGACGATTCTGACACAAAACAACTCTATCGGACAGAGCAAAACTGCTCCTTAGGGTTTCTAAGGCTGCACATCTTTCTGGAACAAAATAGTCTCACCTTTCGACTGCAGAGCAGCTGGTGGAGTCCAACTGCTGACCTTGTAGATAGCAGCCTACTTAGCCACTAGGGCAGGATGCCAAAGTAATAATAAAAGTAGACATTCATGGAATAAAATAAAACTTAACCCTCATTGAAGCATCTCTGTGGTTGAGGGGATACTGTTGGGCTGCTGACTTCCAGGGCAGGAGCTCTAACCTACTGACACTCTTGCAGGAGTCCGGTGAGGCTGTCTGCTCCCTTAAATGCTGACAGTCTCAAGAACCCTGTAGGGTTCCCGAGAAATTGAAATTGACTCCAGGGCCACAGGATCATTCTGATCACAAAAACTCTCATCTTGATTTCTACAAGTAGCTCGTTTTCTAAGTTTTCCAAATACATAAAGAGAACGTTTCCCCTTTACAATAGCGAAGTCTTCACTCATTTTATCCAGCTAAGAGATTCTTATGAAATCATATAGATCCATATGGCAATAAGTAATCAGAAGAATAAAATCGCATTTAAAACTGGACAAATACCAAAGCCTCAGAGGTTCTGCCACACACCATCAAAGCAGTAAGCCTGGTATTTTTTATGATTTTGAGAGATTTGTCCCACACGGGCCTCTCTCCATGGGCCTAAATTACTTTTTAGGCCTGGAAGTTGCCCCATGGTTCAGCTGTCAGTCCAACAAGTAGACAAGAATACAGGGTGAGCGCTTCCAGTGCGTCATGAGCTTGTTGAAGCATTTAAATTGGTGCTCCATCAACGCTTGGAGCCTTGTTCTTCACTAATGTCTTCAGTGTAGTTTAGCCTTCGATGGCATCAGTTCTGAGTCACTCGCTGCCTGTTGACATGGTGGAATGCCAACTAGCTCGTTTAGGTACAGGAACTATGAATCCCTTCCATTTTAGTTTGATGCTTCCAACGTCGCTCAATATTTTGCTGATGGAATATTTCAACTCAAGGCTTGAATTTTTTTCCAGTTCTTTAAGCTTAGAATAGGCTGAGAATGTTCCCCATTTTGTATATTTCACTCTATTATTTTACTTTGTCTTCTCAAGCTGCACTTTGACATTTTCTATGCAGCTCTTTCAATCCATCATTTCTTCCATTTACCTGAGCGATGTTATAACTAACAGCACGTTCAAAAGTCAGCCTGACATCTACTTTGATCTTTTATTTCTTTCTGGTCATTTTAATGACCATTTCTTTCCTCCTGTTTAATGTCCTTGATGTCATTCCTCAGTAGGCGAATTTCCTGTCATGTTTCAAGAAAGTGAATCTGTCTTGAATCACCAAGCCGATCAAGCTCTGGAAATACTCACCCACCTATGTCAAGAAGATTGGAAGACACATAGTGGGCCAGCCAAGTAGACGAGATCTATATTTGTGTCCCTTCCAAAGAAATGTTCCCCAGAAGAATGGGAAAATTGTCTAATGATGCAGAAATTATGGAATGTTATCAGCAATATCACAAGCAAGTAAAATTTTGCCGAACACCAACAAGAAGGGTTGCTGTAATCCATTGAAAGGGAGGTCCAAGCCAGACTCTGAGGAGGATGTAGAATATTGCTGAGGTCAGATGGATCTTGGCTAAATGTACAGAATATCAAAAAGGTGTTCACTTGTATTTGGGTGACTATTCAAAGTCCCCAGCTAAGTGGATCACAAGCCACTATGAACGGTCTTGAGAAGAAAGAAAGTGCCCAAATACTTAGTTGTACTTATGCTGGACTTGTACATGGATCAAGATAGAATCATTCAAACCGAGCAAGGAAATTCTAAGGTTTAAAATCAAGAAAGACACATGTCAGTGTTGTATCCTTGCACTGTGCTTATTCCTAGACATGCTGACTAAGTCATCAAAGAAGTTGAAGAACTCAGTGTCAGGATGGAAGGAAGGCTTATTGGAAACCTTCATTATGCAGACGACACAAATGTAATTGCTGAAACTGTGGAAGACTTGACACACTTGAAAATGAAAGAATCCTGCCTCAATAGGGATCACAAATTAATGTAAAATCTTCACAACTGAACGAATAGCTAATATCACGATATGCGGAAAAAGAATGAGCTGGTTGAGCACTTTGTCTTGCTTGGATCCGCAATCAATGAGCACAGAAGCAGAGGTCGAAAGACTAAACAATGCATACAGTGGTTAAGTCTGCTACACATGACCTCTTGTTGAAGATCATGTGTCAATCACTGTGTTTGGTTGTCTCTTTCTCCTCTTCTTTCCCCTACCCTCCTGGTATCATGAGGAAGGGGGAGCTGATGGCAATGATTGACACATAACCACTACCACCCCCACCCCCAGGGGAATGGATAATAGAAACCATGGGGGAAGCGAGACAGTGGTCTGTATAAGATATGAAAATAATAATCATTTATCAAGGGGGTCACAAGAGTTGGAAGTGGGAAGGGAAAAAGGAGGAGCTGATACCAAGGGCTCAAATAGAACACAAGTGTTTAGAAAATGATGATGGCAACATATGTCAAATATGCTTCATACAATTGATATATGGATTGTTATAAGAGCTGTAAGAGCCCCCAATAAGATGATCTGTTAATTAAAAAATAATAAAGTGTTGAAGATCAAGGGTGTGATTCTGAGTGGAAGGAATGCCTGACTCATGCCATCGGGTTTCCGTTTGCCTCCTGTGCATGTGAGAGTTGGAAACTGAATAGGGAAGAATAAAGACTAATGACTGCATTTGAAATGTGCTACAGGAGAGGAATAGTGAAAGTAACATGGACTGTCAAAAGAATAACGAAATCACTCTTGGAAGAAATACAGGCAGAAGGCTCCTTAGAATTAAGGATGATAAGTTGCTGTCTCAAGTACTTTGGACATGTTGTCAGGAGAGAGAAGCTCCTCGGAAAGAGCGTCATGCTTGGTAAAGTGGAAGGGCAGCAAAGAAGAGGAAGACCCATGTGTTAGTCTGGGTAGACTAGAGAAACAAGTCCAGGGAGACTCATATGTGGATAAGAGAGAGCTTTATATCCAAAAGCAATTGAATATTGACAAACATCCCAGCCCAGCCCACTCCAGATCAAGTCCATGAAACCGATATTAGCCCATATATCCGATACAAATCTATAAATTCCTCTTCAGACTCACGGAACACATGCAATGACACTGAATACAGGAAAATCACAGGTCAGTGGGTGGAAAGTCTTGTGGATCCAGTGATGATGTAAGCATCTCAGTGCTGGCAGGGGTCTCTATGTGGCTTCTCCAGCTCCAGGGCTCTGGCATAGCTCTGTGTGTCTTGTCATCAGTAATACAATGCAGAGAGTGTGTGTATCTGACCTCCGGTGAGTTATTGATCTCCTCCGTGCCTGAAAATGAAGTCATCAATCTGCGACCTGATTGACAGGCTAGACTCCACCCCTTCGCAAGTTGACAAAAGATTACGCAACTGCCACAATCCACAAAGAGATAGTTTGATGCAGTGGCTGCAACAATGTGCTCAAACATAACAACTGTGAGGATGGCTCAGAGCCAAACATTGTTTTGTTCTGTTGCATACTGGGTCGTTGTGAGTCAGTATTGACTTGAGGACAGCGGACAACAACAATAGGAGAACAACAATAGCAGGGAAATCTGCACTCTTTGGCAAAATGGCCACAGGCCTTCAAACGGGGAAGCTCCTTGACCAGGAGAGAGCTCAGAAAGCAGAAACAGATGACAAAGAAGAGCAAGCAGTAGTGGCAAGCACGGGGAGGAAATGGCAAGGATGCTTTGACATTACAGGGGCTGCAATCCACGTGATGAGATCAGTGGGAATGAATTGTTGGATGGAAAACCAATTGGTATGTAAAAGTTCACTCATATCACAAGAAAAGGCTAAAAGCAATAACAAAATTGTAGAAGGAACCAGAGTGTTTTCTTCAACCAGCAAAAGATCTGTTGAATGTGAGAAAGGAGAGAAAAATCTTTTTTTGTCCTGAAGGCAAAATTTGGTCTAAAAGTTATTACAAAGGCAGAGATTTTATTTCTCATTTAAGAAAAAATTCAGGCATGAATTCGCTCAAATATAGATTTAGGTGATCTCTTGATTTTCACAGGAAATGTTCAAATTGATAAAATGATTTATTTATCTTGGAATTATACCCCCCAACTTAAAAGAAATAATATTGTTCATGGAGATAATATTTATGACCTTCCTTAATCATGGTGTTTTTGATCAGTGGGCTTAACAAGGTAGCAACAATATTTATCAACAAAGGATGAATAGCACAGGCATAATGCCCTAAGAGAACTTACACCAGGCAAAGAGAAAGGGGCAGATTGCGTAAGTTCTCCAGTTGTGGTGAGGTTCTGCTGACTTAGCTCTAACTCACAGTGACCCTATATGCACCAGAATAAAACACTGCTCAGTCCTTCCCTAGACTCACAAAGATTGCTAGATTTGAACCCACTGCAACATGGATTTCACAAGCCCCTGCCTTTTTGTCATCAAGAGGGATCAGAGTCAGCCTCTCAAAGGGATGGATTGACATAGTATGGACAACAACAGACTCCAACATAGCAGTGATGGTGGGCATGGTGAAGGATCGTATAGTGCTTTGTTTTGTTTCATTCTGTTGTTCATAGAGTTGATATACATTGGAACCCACTTGACAGTACTTCACAGTGACAGTATTTTGCCAAGCTTTAACTTTCTTTCTTATCTTACTTTAGCACACTTCAATACTAGAGGGGAAAATCAAATATGTGCTGGCAAGTTGGCTGTGCTGCCCTCTCTTTCCTAGCACTTTTTTGGTGTATGTCTTACAAGTACATAGACTTCTCCACAAACCATGATGGACATTTTAAAGCATTTCATCAGGATGACTTTGTAACCCTCCATGGTACCTGAAGAGGTATCCATTAATGTTCCCCAAGGGTGCATGAATGCATTTCTTGATGGGGGAGCATAGCTGGTAATCCAGAAACAAATGGTTCAGCAAGCACACTTGTGATACTTTGAGGTTACCATTGACCAGACCAACCAAATAATACCTGTACTGTGCGTCCACGGAGCGCACACATCCCTCTGTTTTGAGGAAGGAAGACTCAGGTGCAACTTCATGAGTAGGTGGTTCTCATCAGCTCTTTCAAAGGTGTGCTATGCTCTTGGTATCTGACGTCACTCCACCCCAAATTCTACAATGACTTTCAAGCAGTGAACACTCTCTTTGGAAAAACTCCTCCCGGTTGTAAGAAGTGCAAACAAGACTCTGTCGTCAGTAACATTGATGTACATATTTCACGGGGAAACTTTGATTGACGGGAGCCTGTACTGTACAAAACTTGAGGAGGCATATTTGCAAGCCAGGAATGGAAATGGTCATAATTCCACCCACACATTATTCCCATTCTCAACCAAATAATTGCTAGAGATATACTGTCTTTAACGGAACTAGTGAGTCATGTGTCTAGAGTACAGAACATGCATTTCCCAGAGTGCAAACTACCAGCGTGCCAATGAGACGCTCTTATCAGTGTGAAGTGTCCCAATCCTGAAATGACACGGCTGAACTCGGCTCCTCTCCAGCAAATTTCTCTGAAAGGTGTGATTGCTGCGGGTCGTGGCGGGGTGGGGGGTGGGGGGTGCCTTCTTTTCTGACCTTCGGATATTAATCCCACAAATGGCATTCTCCATGAAATACATCATCTCACCACTGCAGCGAAACCATTGGATTGCTTGGATTTCCAAGAGCACCGAAGGATACCTAGACTCATTTCACAAGGATTCTTTTGCCTCAAAAATAATAGACACAAACCAAAACTCACTGCCATGGAATCCATGACGACTGGTTTCCAGGCTGGTTTCCAAGACTGTAACTCCCCACAAAAGCCTTGTCTTTCTTCCTCATAGCAGACCGGTGGTTTAAAATGGCTAACCTTGCAGATGGCAGCCCAACAGGCTCCTTCAGAGATACAGCGATGCCATCAGAAATGAACTTTGTTGGGTTATACGTTTCCAAGGGTCTCTGATGCTTTTTAATAGAGAAGCTGAGCATCGGCCGATTCTGCATGTTGCTCTCTTGTAGAATTGTATCTAGAATTTCCTTGGGGGGAGCTCAGGGGATGACACATTCAGCTGCTAAGGGAATAGACTCTGGTTTAAATCCACCAGCTGCTCTGAGCAATAAAGAAGGGGTAGTCTGCTTTTCAGAATGATAATAGACTTGGAAGCCCAGTGAGGCAGTCCTACCCTGATCTAAAGCATGGCTGAGTAGGACTGAACGGGGTGACAAAGGGTGAGGAAGAAGAAGCTAAAGCAGTACAGAAGGAGCAAGACTCAACGGGGATGAATTACACTGCTGCCCATCGTGTGTGTGTGTGTGTGTGTGTTCTGGGCTATGTGAGCCCTGCATACCCAGTGACCCTAGGACAGAACTGTCTGCACCATTCGCTGAGGGAACACTAAAAAAAATTGAAGAATATACTTCCTGCCCAAGCCAATTGGGTAAAGTCCCTTTGTATTTTTCCATGGCTTGCTCTTGCCAGATGGAATATTTGGCCCTTAATAAAGTGGTGTTGGAGCAGATTTTGGAGGAATGGGGTTTTTTAAATGATTTTTTTTAATTCCTGCAAAAGGTTACTTTGGCAGAGATGGCTCCTATGAGATGCTAAACCTACAGTCTTTTCTATCCTATTTCACCATCTGAAGAATTGATACGCTCTATTTTCTCTAACTGTGCCTCCAAAAGAATATGGAAGAAATTATCAGAATAAAGATTCAGCGTCGGCACTGCTCTCGTGCAAAGTGAACACCTGCCTTCCTAGATGCTTGGGCTAAGACCCTCCTCTCCCGCCCCTCCGTCTTCAACAGGAAATGCTCACAGAAGCAGGGTGGGGGATAAAAGCAACTGAGAAATACCAGAATAGCCTGGAAGTCTCCTTTTTCTAGTCACAGAACAAGTTTGAAGGGTGTGTAATATGAATGTTGAAAACGTACTAGTAACCTCCCTAAATAGAACTAGTCCAAGTTAGGAAAACCACATTAACATGGAAGGAGAAATCATGGTAAAACACACGTCTGTCTTTTGAAACACAGCCATGGCAACAGCGTATGCAAGATATCCAGGCCCAAGCCAAGTCCACTGCTGTCCAGTTGATTCCAATACCTGATGACCCTATGAGCCATGTAGAACTCATCCGTGAGGTTTCTGGGACTCTTCATGAGGGTGACAACATCATCTTTCTTCTCTCCATGACAGCTGGTGGGATCAAATCTCTGACCTAGCCATTGGCAGCCCCATGCTAAACCCACTATACCACCGAGTGCTCCTGCGAGATCACCACGGGGGTGGGAGGCAACTCCCTGGGAAAAGAATTTGCCCCCCTGAAACAGAAACATTCCCTGAGCAACAGAATTTAAGTTTCTCTTACATACTTCAGGAGCTTGACCGTTCTTAACCCCATTTTATCGGTAAGTAAATTGAGCATTAGAGACATCATGTAATTTGTCCAAAAGTGTCCGGGTGGAATGCAGGAGAGAGGGAAACAATTAGCTACGGGTCTCTTTACCCCTAGCATGCCATACTTCTTTCATATAAGTACTGCTACCAGGGACAGTGCAATTAAGGCCTTTTGGCAGAGATAGAAGAGCGAGTGAGGCAAACCCTGATATCACCAGCAGACTGGAAAGAACAGAACATCATGCCTGCTGAAGGGGACTCCCACAGTGCACCTTGCTGATTGGAAAAAGACCAAAGATGTATCAAGAGATCAGTCCCTGGGGAAGAACATTATGCTTGGTGAAGTAGAGGGGCAGGGGAAAACAAAGAAGGAAGATGCTTCATGAGATAGATTGACACTCTGGCTGCAAGATAGTGCTCAACGGCGAGAACCATTGTGCGGTAACCCAGGACTGGATGGTGTTTCCTTCTGCTCGGCATGCGCCAGACCCAAATTTGAGCACTCAGCAACAACCACAACAAAAGGTGCCTTCTTACCGGAAGTCTGACGGCAGAAGCTGTGTGGTGCAAAGGGCTCTTAGCTGCCTATGAAACGGTTGCTGGTTCAAGTCCACTCAGCGATGAAGAAAGATGTGGAAATTCACTGCAGATAACTCAGCCACTGGAAGCCTGAGGAGCAACCAGTCCACCATAACTGGTTTCGTTGTGGTTCTTAATTAGATTCAGAAAACGAAGGCTCTGTCTAAGAAAAAGAAGAAAAAATTTAAATTAAGTATGTGTGTGTATCTGTACTGGAATAGCAAGTGCACTGGGATTCCGCACACTGGGATTGGAGGTGGTCCTAACACGCTGCTGTAACTGTAGATGTCTAACGTTGTGTCCTTGGTGTGACAGAGGTCTCCCAGAGAGCTCTGTCTGACTCCAGCTCAAGTGCCAGCCTGAGTTTCCCTGTTGGTAAATGTGGAGCAGTAAGTAACCTGACCAAGATCATTGCCACAGACAATGCACAGAGTGAAGAACTTGGATCCTGCATTTCAAATAGACCTTCACTGCTGTCTTTGTATCATAATTTTCAGAAGCAAGTGGACCCAGGCACCTCCAGGATTCTTTGTTTTCCAAGTGTTCCTTTGGTCCATTCGTAGATAAATCTCAGCATACGTTCTTTATATCCTACACCTCTAGATTCATTTGTGGCGAGCTATTGCTACAGCACATGTGAAAATAGAAATCTTATTTTAATTAGTGAGCCATAAACAGAGTAATGAACCAAAAGGGCATAATAGAACAACCAAATTGCAAAATTATCATTTGAAAATCTCTTATCAGTTCAGAACCCAATACTTTTCAGTTCCAAACCTTTGTAGCATAAAATATAGGGTGCATGCCTAAACAATACAGTTATGTTTATTAAATGACCTTTTATCAGAAAAGTCTTTGCCTCACTAATTTAATTTAAACAGATCAATAGTGACTAAAATTGTGGCATAAATGTGGGCTGTAACAATACTATTTTTAAATGGCATTGTGTTATAGAATAAATACATATTAAACAGATGGTTAGCAAATTGGTAAATGAACATTTGGTTTCTCAAAGTTCTGGATATATATTTTAAAACTCATTTTATAAATATATATATATTTCACAATAAAAACTAGATTTAAGTAGAAAATCAATACTTATTAAAGACCTGAGACAGACATAAATCTCTAAATGTATCAACTGAGAAGTGACAAAAATAAAAAGGAAATCAGTAGGTTTTACTACAGAAAAATACTTCCAAACAAATCATCTGCCATCAAGTTGATTCCAACACATAGTTACTTTAGGGCACAGAGGAGAACTGTCTTGGTGGGTTGTCTAGACTAACAATTTATGAAAGGAGAAAGCCCCATCTTTCTCCAACAACTAGCTGGTAGCTTCAAACTGCTGACATTATGGTTCACGACCCAACTTGTACCTCACTCTGCCACCAAGAATCCTTATTTTCAAGTAGAAACTTTAAACATTCTAACAAGAACACCAAGCCAAAGAGTAAATCAAAAATAGGATGGAAAATGAGTTAATGACCTTACAAAAACCATAAGAATGTTTGGCAAGTAAACTACTAATGGGTCAATGGACAAAAATATATAAAAGCATTTAAAAAGCAAAACACACAGTAAGCAAGTATGAAAAGGCATTTATAAGACAATATAAACAATCACTAAGGAAATCAAGATGAAATGCATGCCTAGCCATAGCACTCACTGCCATCAAGTCAATTCTGGCTCATAGTGACCCTGCAGGACAGATGGAACTGCTCCTGTGGGTTTGCAAGACTGTAACTCGCCATGGGAGCGGAAAGCCTCATCTTCCTCCAGAGAAACTGCTGGTGGTTTCAAACTGCCTACCCTGGGGTTATCAGTGCAACCCATAACCCATTACACCATCATGGCTCCCACAAATATATGTATCTATAATAAAATATAAGGAGAAGCAACATAAAACAAGAAGATAGCCATTTTCTAGTAAATGCTGCTACGTGCAATCTACGCTGTAAGTTCATAAAAGTCACTTTACAGTGAATAGAAAAAAATATTTCTTAGAGATTAAAGTGCTCACACCCTTTGACCAGATAAGTGCATTTCTGGAAATATGCCTCAAGATAATGATCTGAAATGTGAATATTTTACACAGAAAATGTTGTTTCCCTTAGTTAAAAAAATGAAACATTACCCCTTTGCCCAAAATCCACATCATTAAACAGTCATAATGAAAGCAGGAAAGAACCTGAAGTGGGGCCACTGATATAATAAGCAGACAGGTGTGATGCCAAAATGCATGCATGCCATGATTAGAGATACTTAAAATGCACATAAAATTAAGGAGGAAAGATAGACTCTACTATGCAATCATGTGATTGAGCATTGATTTTTTTCAACTTCAGTAATATTGTTATGATACACGATGAATTTAAATAAATGAGGAAGTGAATAAAGCATCACTAAAGGAAAAGGGGGTATGTGCTCAATGTCTCAGATTTAAATGGTTTGAAAGGAAATAAGCTTAAATAATCACCAGGCGGCATCTGGAAATAAATCATCAGAAGAGACTTAGGGGCTTGTTCCATTAGGTGCTGACAGTTAAAGGAAGCACCCAACATTGACTTGCTCTCTTCAACTAACTATATAGGAAATGCCAAGGAGTTGGTGATTCAAAGGTCAGGTTGCCCTCAATATTACGGATTAAAAATGCTCTTGTGTTGCCATTTGTTCCTTCTACCCACACTGATGAATTATTAAAAAAAAAAAAAGGATGACTCAAGATTCCTTCTTTGAAAAACATGAAACACTTAGGAAAAAGTAAAACAAAAAAGAAAGAAATAGTAAAAAGTGAGGCTCGATCCTGTTGACTAGAGAATTTTCTTTCCTGGGTTATTTTTCTGTAAATTTCCTTGGGTAAAGAAAGGTTATTGAAACCCTTTTTTGATGGTTGAGAATGTTTTGATTGTAATACAAAGTTGCTATCAATATATCTCTCACTCAAAACACACTGTCATTGATTGAGTCAATTCCAAAATTGAGAATCTTAAACAGAGTAGAAGGCTACATTTGCCTCCTGTGGAGTGTCTGGTGGTTTTGAACTTCTGACCTTAGTATGGTTAGCAGCCCACCTATGCCACCAGGGCTATAGAAATGTCTCAATGGTACAGAAGTTTAACACTGAGCTACTAACCCACCAGCCTGTCCATAGAAGAAAGATATGGCACTCCATAGACAGAATAAACTTGGAAATCCTATGGGGCATTTTCCAACTCTGTCTTCTGGGTTCATTAAGAATCTGCTGGAAGGCAATCAGTGAGGTGGTACAGATATTAAAGCACTTAACTGCTAACCACAAAAGTTAGTATTTTAGTGCAGCACAGGTAAATCAGGAAACTTAATTAAAACAAACAAAAAAAGGCCATTGGGAACAATATGAAACACTGTTCTCCTTGAATGCACACAGGATCATCCTGAGTCACAGTCCACTTGATGGCAACCGGTTCGTGTGTGTGTGTGTGTGTGTGTGTGTGTGTGTGTGTGTGTGTTAGCCTTAGCTTCAATAGAGACGATTATCATAAAGAGTGATTCTCTCCCTGTCAGCAGGTGGGTAAACCAAGTGACAAAAGATGTGATGATTCATCTAATTTTGCATGCACCCACTGTTCGGGTGGCAGCGTTCACAAAAGAGTGAGGCAATTGGGTTGCTAGCCCAGACATCTGCTCCATCAACAGCTTTCTATTATTCCAAATATAGGACAGTGTGATCTGGCTGTTTTATATGGAGATAGCTTGGGCCAGACTCTTGGGAGCAAGTGGGAAAATGAGTATGATTACCTGCAGGCATTTGGACTCATCTTGGACTATGCTGCATTCGGTAGTTCAGACATGTGTGCACTAAATACTTAAGAAGTGTCTCTATCAAAAGTATTCTCTGAGCCACTGGGATGAAAGCATGCCCCGAAACACGTTTATCTTACCTTCTGGGGTTGGATAGCCTCCATGGACAAGAACACGTCATTGTTGAACTGATTCATAGCGACTTGAAGTTGCAATCCTCAGAGCCTGCCTTTCTCTAAAAAGCGATTCAAGTCGGCTTCCATCTTTTTCTGCTCTCCTCTCCCATTTGGCCCCAGAGAAAGGAAAGACGGAGTGGACTTTTCCAATGCCATTCTGGAGGGCTCAGGTTGACCTGGGTTTCTGCTGCAGTTTAATTTGTGAGTATGCAATTAAACGTAAAGCACTTAATTGGATTACACTCTCTGTTTGGCAAACCCACAAAATTGACCCAAAATGGACCTTTAGTAGAAAAAAAAAAGATGACAATTCCTAATAGACTGCTGCTCTCCTTACAAGAAGAAGAATGCTGTACCAGGATGGGAGGAAGGCTCAGGAATCTGCAGTCTGCAGAGGCACAACCTTGCTGACTGAAAGCCAAGAAGACCTGAAGCACTAGCAAATGAAGATCAAAGACAACAAGCTTCTGTATGAATGAAACCTCCGCATAAAGACACATCCATCACGATTAGTCTAATAAACAACATTATAATACGTGATGAGCATTTTATGTGGATCCACAATTAATGTTCATGGGAGCAACAATCAAGAGTTTAAACATCTTATTGTATTGAACATTTAAATTCTTGACTGTCGCTCCCATGAGCACTTCACTACTTTCACCATTTACCTTGATGTTGCTTATTGGTCTAATCATATTGCATTGGTCAGGGGCCCTGGTGGTGTAGTGGTTACACCTTTGGCTACTAACCACAAAGTCAGTAGTTCAGAACCACCAGCTGTTCTGTGGAAAAAAGACAGGGTTTTCGATTCCTGTCAAGAATGATAGTCTCAAGGACTAGCCGAGCCAGTCAGGGTGCAGTATAGCACCGAGGAAACATACAACTTTCCTATAGTTCTTAAATGCTTCCTCCCTGCCCCCCCCGCCCCCCCACTATCATGATCCCAATTCTACATTACAAATCCGGCTAGACCAGAGCATGTACATGGGTACAGATCAGAGCTGGAAACACAGGGAATCCAGGACACATAAAGCCCTCAGGACCAATAATGCGAGTATCAATACCAGGAGGGGAAGGGGAAGGTGGGAGGAGATAGGGGGAACCGATCACAATGATCTATATATACTCCCCCCACTGAGGGACAGACAACAGAAAAGCGGGTGAAGGAAGACATCAGTCAGTGTTAAGACATGAAAAATAATAATAATTTATAAATTATCAAGGGTTTATGAAGGAGGGGAAAAATGAGGAGCCAATACAAAGAAATATTTTGAAAATGTACAACAAATGTTCTTGACACAAGAGATGCATGTGTGGATTGTGATAAGAGCTGTATGAACCCCCAATAAAATGATTAAAAAGTTAAATTTTTTAAAAGATGAAATAAATACATACTTGCCGTATGAAAACAAAAGAATGACAATCTCTGAAACTCATGGGAGCAGTTTTACCCTGTCCAACAGGGTTGCTATGAGTCGGCAATGACTTGACGGCAGTGAGTTTGATTTTTTGGTTTGTATTACATTGGACTCATCTGCTTCAAAAGATCTCTTTAAGGTTTTAAAGAATGAAGATGTCACTCTGAGGACAAAGATGCTCACGGCATTTTCAGTGGCTTCCTGCACATGTAAATTCTGGACAATTAATAGAGTGGATTAAAGATATTTTTATTAATAATTAATAAGTATGATTATCAATTCAAAGAATAATTGATGGCCTTCATTTAGCATGCTGTACAAATATTGAACATGCCACTTGTTTTTCATACTGTGGTAGCTTGTATATTGCTATGATGCTGGAAGCAGTAACACTGGTATTTCAAATGCCAGCAGGATCGGTCAAAGTGAACATTTTCAACAGAGCTCCCAGACGAGGAACAAACTATAAAGAACTCAGCTCCCAATTCAGGGGAAGCATCCACTGCAAACCTTATTCATAGTTTCAAAACATGTGGATGCATTTGAATTTTGGTGCCAGAGAAGAATGTGGAAGAGACCATAGACTGCTAAAAGGACAAAAATTATCTGTCTTGGAAGAAGTACAGCCAGAATGTTCCTCAGAGGCAAGGATGACGAGACGTTGTCTTACATGTTTTATACATGTCAGGAGAGGCCAGTCCTTGGAGAAGAACATCATGCTTGATGATGGAAAGGGACAATCAAGAGGAAGGGCCTCAAGAAGATGGATTGACACAGTGACTCAAGCATGGGAACAATTGCAGAGATGGTGCAGAGACCTGGCAGTGTTTCATTCTGTTGTACATCAGGTTGCTGTGAGTCAGAAGCAACTTGATGACACCCAATCATTACAACAAAAGAAAGATTTTTTTAAAACTGTATTGAGAGATGTGTAATCAGAATGCTTTACAAAGTATGTCTCATGTCCTCTGGACTTGTTATCAGGAAGGACCAGTCCTGAGAGAAGAACATCATGTTTGACAAAGAAGAGAGTCAGAAACAGAGAGGATGCTCCTCAACCAGACAGACTGACATGAGGCTGCTATAATGGGCTTAAGTCCCGTGATGATGGTAAGGATGGTGCTAGCTTACCAGGCAGGGTAGCATTCTGTTTGCACAAAGACTCATCATGAGTTTGAACCAACTAAATAGCATAACAACAGCCCTGGTTAAATCAATGCAAGGATTTCGCTATAATTTGTTTGAAATAGATCCTCAACCTATTTTCAAATTGAAACTGACCTAATCATCTTCTGGATATATTTTCTATACTACCTTAATTTTCTCTACAGCACTAGAAGAGACTCTTATCAATCTTTTATTTTTATGAACAGATAGAAGACAAACTACAAAGAACCATTCCTACTCATGCTTGGCAAAGGCTGGCGGTTCCTCTCCCACACAACAACTTAAAGAGAAAATTAATGAAAAGGATGTTTGTGCCCTGATTTGTCAACTTCAATTCCCCTCGATTATAAAATATGCCTCTACAGAGGCCCAATTGTTGGCCATATAAAGGGAGCCAGTGGATTTCTCCTAGATCTTCCCTGTGTCTACACTATGATTCAATAGTAGAAGTACAGCTTTCCACGTGGAAGTCCTGGGCTCAAGTCCCAGCCAATGCACCCCTGGCACCGTCAAACTACTTCCGTCCATGCTGGTGCTGAGTGGATGACAGTGGAGCATGTAGAATAGTATGCCACAGAAAGAATATGGATTATGGCTCCAGGTAAAGACAACCCAAATCCTCACCATTGGAATAGTAGGGAGCATTGAGATAAATGGAGAAAAGGTTGGAGTTGTCAAGGATTTTGTCACGCTTGGATCCATGGTCAATGCTCACGAAAGCAGCTGTCAAGCACTAAGATGATGCTGTGCACGGGGTAAATCTGCTGCGCAAGACTTCTAGTGCTGAAAAGCAAGAATGTCGCTCTGAGGACTCAGGTGTGCCAGGTCCGCGCCAGGGTATTCTCAATTGCCCCATATGCGTGTGAAAGCTGGACATTGAAGAAGGAAGGCTGAAGAAAACACAATGCATCTGACTGATGGTGCTGGACAAAATAGTGAGAAGTACTGTGGACCGCCGCCGCACGAGCAAGCACATCGTTTGGAGGAAGTGCAGCTAGCGCAGAGGCAAGGATGGCGCGACTTGGTCTCATGTACTTTGGACATCATATCAGGAGAGACCAGTCCCTGGAGAAGGACATCGTGCTTGGAAAAGTAAGTGGAAAAAGAGGAAGAGCTTCGACAAGATGCATTGACACAAAGACTGCAACAATGGATGCCAACGGAAGAACCATTGTGGGGGTGGCGCAGGACTGGGGGATGTGTGGCTCTGTTGTGCATGGGCTCGTGATGAGTCAGAACCGCCTCCAAAGCACCTAACAACAACAACAACAGCAGAAAGAAAGCCCTCATGATCTCCTTCCAAAAGTCAGTCGATAAAGACTCTATGGATAGCAACAATTTAATACTTATACTAACCATGAGCGTGGTGCAGGTCCGGCCAGGGCAGTGGGATTATCAAGGGTTGGGGTTGATGCAATAGCAGCTAACAACATGCTTGCAGAAGCAGGATGTGTTAGTCTGGGTAGACTAGAGAAACAAATCCATGGATATACATATGTGCATAAAAAATATGTATATATAAAAGCAATTGAACATTGAGAAAACATCCCAGCCCAGTTCAGATAAAATCCATAAATCCGATATTAGTCCATATGTCCGATATCAATCTATAAAGGCCTCTTGAGACTCAGGAAACACATGTAATGCTGCTGAATGTAGAAGATCACAGGGCAGTGGGCAGAAAGTCTTTGGATCCAGTGGCATTGGAAACATCTCAGCGCTGGCAGGAGTCTGCATCAGGGTGGGTTCATGTGTCTTGTCAGCTGCTATGTGAAGTAGTGGGTGAGAGTCTCTCCTGCCTCGAAGGAGGAGTACTGGATTTTCCAGGATTCTCAGGAGAAGGCCATGCCCACACAGAGGTCTCACTGGCTATCTCTGGATTGACAGGTAGACTCCACCCCGACACTCTTCATCCTCAAACTGACACCAGATTAGGTGACTGCCACACATGGCATCCCCTACCCCCACACTGGCTATCCCTGGAGCCTTATTATGGCCAGAACCGAATCTTCAAACTGAGAAGCATTAGATATATAAACATCCTTCCATGTGGATGATTAGCAAGTCCCCCATTACATCTTGTGACATCTGACGCTAAGTGTCCTCTGAAAATCTGACCTTCATTAGCAGAGCAAAACCCTCATTCAGACGGTGCGTACCTCTGGAAAATTAGAATCAAAAAGAGCTCAGAGAGGCACAAGGAAAAAAGATCTGTGAACTGTATGAGGGAGCAGACCCTAAGGCAGAACCTTAAATAATGTAAGAGCTTTCGTCCTGAAGTCTTTGATAGAATATTTGTGGGGTTTTTTTACCCTGTTTGACCCACTCAGTCGCTCCATGGGAGAAATGCCTGGTGATTTTCTTCCAAAAAGATTACAACCCCCAACCCCCACAAAGCATAGTAATTATTATGACCGAATGCGACTCTTTCATGTGGGGTCCTTCAGACCTTGCCTCTAGTCGAGCGGCACTTCCTCCTAGGGATGGGTTTGTTCGTGTGGCAGGTCTGAGTCAACTAGACATCATGTTTGGTAGACTGCATGACAAAGTGACAAAGCAGTGACAAAGAAAGGGACTCTTAAGAAGATGGACGGACCCCTTGGCTGCAACCAGGAGCTCACACGCAATTGGTGCGGGACCACGTGGTGTTCTATTCTGTTCTACACAGAGTCCTATTGCATCAGAACCGACCCCGAGGCACCTAATTATAGACAGCATTCAACAACCGTGACAGCTTGTCACCAAAGTTCTAAAACTTCTTTCAATAAAGAATGCAATGATATTTCAAACCATTCATTGCCTGCTTCAACCACGTCACACACTGCATGGAATGTCTAAGTGCGTATTTTAGCTCGTGACAAAGGCAATACCTAAGATGACGTGTGCATTGTTCTCCACTTCACATGTCAACTGACATTAACGCGGCATTCTGTCAAGTGTGACAGACAGGGATGTTGCCCAAAAAGGAGTGGGTAAAATACCAACTGTGCTTGTGTTATCGGTGGTGTTTATGCTACAACAAGGATGAACACATCATCGTGGTTTCCTCAAAGGCATGACCTCAAGAATCCAAAAAGGATGCGTTTCTTATAGGCTTCTCTCTGATGGTGCATCTGTGCGTTGTGTTTGGTTTGCTTTGGTTTGTTTAGCGAATGCACACTGAAAAGAGAGATGCAGAGCTTGCCAGGAACGAGAGATGAAATGGGGACAAGCAAACATTCATTTGAAGGTTAAAAGGCGTATCGCAGTTACCCTGCCACTTATTTTAGTAGCTGATTCATGCTCAGTACAGTCGGCTCTTCTCCCACACATGGTGAGGACTGAGAATAGGAAGGCTGCACAAGCTGGGGGAGAGGGAGGAAGAGGGTTAGGGAGAGAGAACTTTTAGACACCTCAGGTATCGCTCATGTGCCCTGCATATAATTCAGTTTGAGTTTTATTGTGAGCAGTCTTTTGGGGGGGCTGGGGGGATCACATAGATCAGAATATTGCTGATTGAGAAATGCAGAGAGTCTCTGGATGTGTTAAACACTCATTTTCTTAATGTCCACTATTAATATGAAGACTAGGAAAACTGTCCGTTCACAGGAAGCAAAGATAGAAGCGATTCCTTTCCGACTCTTTCAGTAGTCCTGCACATTATATTTTCAGCCAACCAAACCCCAAACTGAAGCCATGGAGTCAGTCTCAATCATAATGACACCAAAGAAGTAGATGAGGTTACAGATTGGTGTTGTTGATTCTGAAAGCTAGGTCTTTCTCTCCAGTAGCCATTTAGTGGGTTTCAACTGGTGATGCTTTGTGCTGGCGGCCATATGCA
Source organism: Tenrec ecaudatus (assembly GCF_050624435.1). Classification (NCBI taxonomy): domain Eukaryota; kingdom Metazoa; phylum Chordata; class Mammalia; order Afrosoricida; family Tenrecidae; genus Tenrec; species Tenrec ecaudatus. Next base: position 148,513,105 of record NC_134539.1, on the reverse strand, counting down.
CCCTCGTTGTGCCACGAGGGGTCTTCTGACGGAGTATCTTTACACCTAGTATCTGTGGGATTCAGAAAGGTGACTCTGCTGCTATAGGTATAAGAATCCGGTGTATTTTAAAAGAAGGCAATGTATAATTGTGAAAATGAATTTTTAAACACTTCCATCAAGTAGATTCCAGCATAGAACTGGTGACCCAGGGTTTTGGAGACAATCTCCATGGGTGCTTGGGGCCCTCATCCCTCTCCTGCAGTGAGGTGGACCTCCAGTCTTGTAGTTAGCAGTGCCACCAGTGCTTCTTCAACCTGTCATAAATGTCCCACGTACATAAAATAGAGATGGCTGACATAAGAAGAATCCAAAACTACGTGGGGAACAATAAGGGGCTGAGTTGAATTGTTTGGATCTAAATGCCATCAGATATCACAGAAGATTCGAGATTCCTGTAGACTGGATGCATGGTTAGGTTCTGGAAGGCAAATACATTTTGGAATGATACCAGAATAAAGTTAATTTCGTTCATGGAAATACTACTGCTGCTGCAATTTTGATTATGAAACTAGATACACTGTTTGCAAAGGCTAGAGGCAGAGGGATGCTGTTTTGGGGAAACATAGGGAAGCTGATGAACTGCTGGTGCAAATAGTTTAGGAGCTTAGCTGCTAGCCAAAAGATTTGAGGTTCAAATCTACCCAGAGGTGCCTCTGAAGTATGTCCAGGAAAAAATCTATTGTAGAAAAATAACAAACCACCAGAAACCATATGAAGTTCAGGTTAACTCTAACACTCAGGAGGTTACCATGAGTTGGGAATGACCTCTGCGGGTAGCTGGTTTATCTAGAGTGAGGAGAGCATGCGTGCTCTTGGATCTAAAGCCAACAACTTGTATGCTAAATTTAACTCAAGTTGGGAAAGGGATTTAACATTGCCTTCTTAACCATTCAGATCCCCCAACTCTTGGTTCATGATGCAAGTTAAGAATTTGTCTGCTCCAGCCCTTCTTTGCTGTTATAGTTGATCTTGTGTTTGCAGCCTCTAGGGCAGTGGTTCTCAACATGCCTAATGCCGCAACCCTTTAATGTAGTTCCTCATGTTGTGGTGACCCCCCAACCATAAAATTATTTTCAATGCTACTTCATAAGTATAATTTTGCTACTGCTATGAATCGGCTGACCCTGTGAAAGGGTCGTTTGACCCCCAAAGAGGTCGTGACCCGCAGGTTGAGAACCGCTGCTCTATGGTAAGTTGAGTGGGCCCTGCTGGCTCAGTGGGTTAAAACTGGGCTGTTGACTTCGTTTGGTGGGTATGCAGTGCATCGTATTATACAGAGATGTCAACTAGCACATCCAGTTCCTCTTTGGCTCCTCGGCCCCAAATGAAATGCCTGGTTTAAAAATGGTTGTCAATATCTAATTGATGGGGAATATAAAATAAACCATGCTATAAATTGAATTGAGTTATGAAATGGATTTGTGTATATCAGTAGCTATGCCATTTGCAAAACTGCCAATGATAACCTGATAAAACATATTGCTTTTAAGTCAGTTCTGATTCATGGTGACCCAGGAAGACAGCGTAAAACTGCTTCTGTGGGTTTCTGAGACTACATCTTTCCAAGAGCAGGAGGTTCATCTTCCTCCCTTGCAGTGGCTGTTGGCTTCAAACTGCTCATCTATTTTCACACCAACTCATAACCCACACATCACTAGTCATATAGACTTTCCCAGTGAGAGGGGTTTAATTTTGGGGGGCTCTTGGATGTTAAGTAAGAAGAACTGTGAGGGTGAGTTGGCACAATATCACAACTGCTGCGATGTTAAGTATCATAATATTTTCCATGTGCAGAGTAGCCTTCCCTTATCAAAACACTGTCATCTTGACTATACTTCCTTAATTTAGTAACACTTGTATTGTCACTGTTTTCCAAAGGAGAAGATGAAAGAACCATTTCTCTATATATTCCAGATTCTTCTTGCTTTATTATGATTTTATTTTTAGGCTCCCTCAAATCGGTTGTGACCTACAGAGACCTGATATACAGCAGAACAAAACACCACACAGACCTGCACTATCACACTTGTTCTTAAGTTTAAGCCCAGTGGTACAGCCACTGTGTCAATCCAGTTTGCCCAAAGACTTCTGTTTGGGGGTGGTATTTTTACTGCCCTTCCACTTTACCAACATGATATCCTACTCCAGGGATTGGTCTCTCCTGATTACACGGACAAAGCACACGAGAGGAAGTCTTGGCCTCCCTTCCTCTAAGGAGCATTCTGTCTACATTTCTTCTAAGACAGAATTTTGCTGTTGTTGTTGTTATTTGGGCAGTCCATGGTACTTTAAATATTGTTTGCCAATACCATGGTTACAATGTTTTGCTCTTTCTTTAGTCTTCCTTATTCAGCATCCAACAGTCCCACACATACGGGATGATTGAAAACACCATGGCTTGGGTCAGGCTCACCTTAGTCCTCAAAGTAACATCCTTGCTTTTCAACACTTTTAAAAGCTCTTCTAAAGCTGATGTACCAAATGCAGTGTGGTTTTTGATCTCCATGAGCGTTGATTGTGGATACAAGCAAGACGGAATCTTTGACAATCTCATCTCCACTTATCATGATGTTTCCTATTGGTCCAGTTTTGAGATTTTGGCTTTCCTTACTTTGAGTTGCAATGCATACTGAAATCTGCGATCTTAGAGCTTCATCAGAGGGCTTCCAGTCCTCCTCACTTGAAGCAAGTAATGTTGTGTCATCTACATATTGCAGGTTGTTAATAAACCTTCCTCCAATACTGATGCTGAATTCTTCTTCATATAATAAAGCTTCTCTGATTGCTTGCTCGGCCAACAAATTGAATAAGTATGATGAGAAGATACAACCCTGAATCATACTTTTCTGATTTGACGCCATGCAATATCCTCTTGTTCTGGTCATACAACTGCTTTGTGATCTATGTATAAGTTCAAGATGAACCCAATGAAGCGTTCTGGAATTCCCATTCTTCTATGGTTTGTTATGATCCACACAATAGAAAACCTGAGCATAGTCCATGGAACACAAGTAAACATTTCCAGATATTCTCTGCTTTCAGGGAAGATCCATCTGACATCAACAATGATATCCCTTCTTCCATGTCCTCTTCTGCATAGAGCCTGAACCTCTGGCAACTCCCTGTCAATATACTGCTGCAACGATTGTTGGGTGATTGTCATCCGCATTTTACTTGAATTTGATGTGAATAGTACTGTTCTATCATTTGAACACTCTGTTAGGCAACCTTTCTTTGGAATGAATACAAATATGGATCTCTTCCAGTATGTTAGCCAAGTAGCTATCTTCCACACTTCTTGGCACAGACGACTGAGCGCCTCCAGTGCTTCAGTAGCTAGTTGAAACATTTTAATTGGTAGTCCATCCATTCCTGGAGCCTTGTCTGTGACTAAGGCTTACAGCTTGTACTTCTTCCGTCAGCACATTGGCTCTTGCTCAATGCTCCCTCCTGAAATGGTAAACTGTCAGCTGATTCTTTCTAGTATGGTGACTTTGTGTATACTTTCTGTGGTAGTCTGGGTAGACTAGAGGAACAAATCCATGGACATACATCTGTATATAAGAAAGAGATTTATAGACAAGAGCAATTGAACATTGAGAAAATATCCCAGGCCAGTTCAGATCAAGTTCATAAGTTCAATATTAGCCCATAAGTCCGATACCAATCTATAAAGTCCTCTTTAGACTCATGAAATACGTGCAATGACTCGGAATGTTGAAGATCACAGGCCAGTGGGTAGAAAGTCCTTGGATCCAGTGGCATTGGAAACATCTCAGCGCTGGCAGGGGTCTCTGCATCAGGGTGGGTCCATGTGTCTTGTCAGCTGCTATGTCTCCCAGGGTGTTAGCAGTGTCTCCCACCTCCAAGGAGGAAGTGCTAGATTTCCCAGAATTTTCAGGAGAAGGCCATGCCCACACAAAGGCCTCATTGGCTATGTTCTGATTGACAGGCAAGACTCCACCTCCACATTATTAATCCTCCAATTGACAAATGATTATCTAACTACCACACTTTCCATCCTTTTTTGCATCATTTAATATTTTTCCCATAGAGTCTCTGATTATTGCAACTTGAAATTTCAATTTTTCCTGAGTTCTTTCAGTTTAAATATGTTGAGTGTGCTTTAATCTGGGGGTTTCCTAACTCAAGGTCTTTGCACATTTTTTAATAATATTTTACATTGTCTTCATTAGTTTCCCTTTGAAATTTTTAGTTAACCTCTTTGGCTTCATCATTTCTTCGATGTGCCTTAGCTACTCTAGATTGAGAGCAAGTTTCAGTCTGTTCTGACATATGCTTTGATATTTTTTCTTTCTTTTTTACTCTATTTTTTACTCTATTTTTAAAAGACCTTTCTTTCAAAGTTCTTTTTAATGATATTTTGCTTTCCTTTATGTTTCTGATGCCATCTTGAAGTTCATCAGGTCTTCCGTCATCAGTGTTTAAAGCATCAAACTTGTTCTTGAGATGGTCTCAAAATTCACATGGCTCATGCTCATGGCTGCATTTTGCCTCTTGTGGTCTTGTTTACACTCTCTTCCACTTCAACCTGGCCTCCTCAAAAGCTCGTGGCCATCAAGTCAGTGCTGACTCACAGCGATCCCTCCATGGGTTTCTGACGGTGGGTAACTGGTAATGGGAGCAGCAAGTCCAGCCTTTTTCCCTGAGAGCTGCTGATGGTTTTGAGCTGCCAACCATGCAAATCGCAGCACACCTAGTAACCCTCTATCACCAGCGCGCCTCTGTCTGCACTTACATATGAAAAATCAGGGGTTTCTTCAACAGTCAGCCCCTGGCTTGGTTTTAGCTGCTAGATCTTTCTTAGACTTCCTATTTTGAACTTTTATAGTAAAATGGAGGAGTTTTTTTTTTTTAATAACTCCAGGGTACACAGCAAGAGACTAAACCTCAGAAGGTTAAAAATAGATGCTGCTCATTCTTCTCAGTTTTACCAGTTTTTGTCAAATGGACTTCGACTCGTTGCGACCCCAGGCTTGTCGCACAGGGCAGAACTGAGCTCCACGAGACTTCCCCTTGGCTGATTTCCATGAGCTAAGTGTTTCTCCCCAGGCATCACGAGGTGGACTTGAACATCAAGCCTTTCAGATGGTAGCCCAGTGTGTTAACCACCCAGCCATTTTCTGTTGTGGTTAGATGCTGTGGAGTCTATTTTCAACTCGGGGTTGTCCAATGTGACAAGGTCGCACTGTCCACTGGACCGTCTCTGTTCTAATCATCACAGGAGCAGATCGCCAGGCTGCTTCTCTCCCAGGAACAAATTCAAACCTCCAACCTTCCGCCCTTTGTGGTTGTTACGTGCCAAGGAGTTGGTTCTAACGCTTAGTGACCCATATGCAAGTGAAAACAACATTGCCCCTCCTACACCGTTTAGGAACCCACTAGTAGTCTACCTGGCTCCCTGAAGATCTGTCCCCTTTTGTTAGTTACTGGGAATTTTCTACGTGGGCAGTGATAAGGCTAGGATTTGAATCGGTGTCTGTTTTAGCATCCAGTTTGCCCTTTTCTTTGCCATTTGTCAGCGATCAAAATACTAAGTGCGGGTGGTTAAGTGGGCTGCATGTTGAGCTACTCGCCTTATGGTCAGCAGTTTGAAGCCCTCAGCTGCTCTTCAGGAGAAGGACGGGACTTTCTCCTCCCATAAAGAAGTACCGTCTCACAAACCCACAAGACATTTCTACTCTGTCCTATAGGGTCGCTAGGAGATATACTGAACACCCTCAAAGAGTTCAAATGAAGCATTGCATTGGTTACGTCTGCAACACGATATCTCTTAGACATGTTGAAAAGCAAGGATGTTACTGTGAGGGCGAAGGTTCTTCTGACCCAAGACATGATATTTTTAATTGTCTCCTATGCATGTGAAAGTTGGACATTGTGTTTGTCCGGGTTGACTAGAGAAACAAATTCAGAGACTCTCATATATGTATAGGAAAGAGCTTAATGTCCAGGAGTAATTATATATTAAGAAACTATCACAGACCAGTCCAGATCAAGTCCACCATCAGTCCATAAATTCCTCTTCAGACTCACACAGGAAATGCAACCATGCCAAATGTAGGAAGATCACAGGCAAGTGATTGACATGTCTTGTGGATTCAATGGTGGTGGAAGTATCTCAGAGTTGGCATGAAGCTCCTCCAGCTTTCTGAGTGTGGCTTCTCATGGCTTTTCAACAGGAAGGTCAAGCTGAGGGAGAGTGTGTCCCGCCTCCAGGGAGGAAGAGATGAAGTTTCCAGAATCCGCCTGAGAAGTCCATGCCCACCAGGAGGTTCAGTCAGGCTGTAACCCGATTGACAGGCTAAATGCCACACCATCACTCTACTCACCAAGTTGACATGAGATCATGTAACGACCACAGACATTGAAGAAGAAAAACCAAAGAAGAATTGGTGCTTTTGAACTGTGGTGCTGGAGAAGAATATGGAAATCACCATGGACTGCCAAATGAACAAACAACAATTCTGTCTTGGAAGAAGCACAGCAAGAAAGCTCCTTAGAGGCAAGGATGACAAGACTTCGTTCCACATACTCTGGATAGGATGCTAGGACAGACCCGTCCCAGGAGAAGGACGTCATGGTAGGTAAAGCACAGGAGCAGCAAAAGAAGAGAATGGCCCTTGACAAGAAGAACTAACCCAGTAGCTACAACAGTGGGCTCAAACATAAACACAATTGTGAGGAGGACCCAGGACTACGCTGTGTTTTCCTTCTGTTGTGCATAGGGTTGCTATGAGTCAGAATTGATTTGTAGGTACCTAAAACCAACAATGACAATCAAAGTGGCAGGATTATTATTTTTTTAACACTATGCACCAGAAGGCACCACGCCCGTGGTTATTCGGCACTGTGACCATGCTGTCTGGTCTCCACTGTGGGCATGCAGCAATAACGGACATGGCACAGGGCTGGGAGCCACTCTCACATCCCTGTGGGACAGTACTTTGCTCAGACCTCAGCGTGACCTATGAGGCCTGTGTGTTTGTTTGGTGCTTTGGATTTTCTTCTTTCACTAGAGGATGCTTGCCTCTGGCTACTGCTGCTCTCATTTCCTTGACTGAGTTTATGAGAATTTTTTAACACAACAAAGACCAAAGTTCCTGTCCGCAGAGGAGATTACGATCTATCAGTGGGAGAAGGACAATGCAGCTGGTGGGACACAGAATCCGTGCTTATTCATAAACACTCTGCTGGCCTTTGAACACTTGTTACCAACAGCAGGGCATGTTTATACAGTTGCTTCCAAAAATAAAACTGGAAGAAAAAAAATCTGTAAAACAGAAATATCACACTTTCGCAAATCCAAAAACAGTGATATTTGGGGGTTTGTTTTGTTCCCTCTACCCCAAATTGAGATATGGGATCATAGATACCAAAAGATAAAGACTAGATTCCAAGCACAATCAAACTGAGAGTAGTTGTTAAAATAACACACCATCTCCTTAGCTTTAGATACAACTGCTTTCCTGAGCTCTCTGACTAGATCCCAATATCCCAGCCACCTGTGCAAGTCCCACCTCCATATTATAGAGCAACAAGGGGCTATACTTAAAATTGTATAGACCCTCCAGGGTCTGGGTTTCAGACTGTTCCCAGCATACATTCTGGCTGGCTGGTCCTGTGCTGGGTCCCCAGGGCTGGCATAACAGTCTGGATGGCTTGAAACGCAGTTTAGGTTTTCTCTGGCACTGAGGGAGGCTCGTGTGTGTAGCTAGATGTAAATGGAGTCAGTGCCCACTCTCAACTCATAGACAATAAAAGACTGCCCAGCCCTGACCCGGCCTCACAATTATTCCAGTGTTTGAGCCCATTTTGGAATCTACTGTGTCAATGTCAGTCTGTCTCATCAAGTCTTTCTCTTTTTCTTTGATTGCCTATTGTAAATCTTCCTAGAATCTGGAAGCCCAAATTCAAGCCATGCTCGTTCTGAAAGTTTTTAGTGGCATGCCTCCGTTTTCTGCTGGGGACTTCACCTGGCACGTTCCCACTGGGTCTATTTGTCTTCCCTATCTCTGCTCCTAGGGAATACGAGTCAGAAAGAGATAAGGGCCCATTACAAGAACCTCATCGGAACCAGTTCTATCTGCAGTTATCTGATTTACTACTGAGGGAAATATCACAGGTTCAAGGTTTAAGACTGAACATGACTTGGGTGTTTGGTGGTGGTGGTTATGGGAGGCATGGCAGGGAGGAACATTTCTTTCCATATGAAAAAAAAAAGAGCTGACACAAAGGGCTCAATAGAAAGTAAATTCTTTGAAAATAATGACAATGTATGTACGAATGTGCTTCATACAATTGATGTATGGATTGTAACAACAGCTGTAAGAGTCCTCAATAAAGTGTTTTATAAATAAATAAACAAAACGAAATGGTCATTTGTCTTTAGATGTTTAGACTGGGAACTCGATCAGCGTCTCTCTCAAGAGCTCATCCAACTCCATAAAATTACACAATTACTTAGTAGGAAATTTATAAAACATAATTCCCTTCAGAAACTAAATCCAAGCCTGAGAAATTAAAAGAATGAAAGATAAGAAGAAGTGGAAGGGAGAGGAGGAAGAGGAGGAGGAGGAGGAAAAGAAGAGGAAGGAGAGAGAAAAGGTCTTGCATCATTAGTTTCTTCTACTTCCTATTTCCATTACTCTGCATAAAACGAGTCAACATGTGAATCCGGGAAACACTGTTACCCTGACTGAGTCAGACTGAAGCGTTATCTGCGTAAACTGTTGTTTCACTCTGGGTTTTTAACAATTCCACTTATATGATAAACGGAGAACAGAGATCATTGAAAAAATGCCAGGAAACATAGCAGAGGATTTAGCACCATCAGTGTCATTGAGGTATAGTCAGTTACTATGGCCCTTCTAGTCCTAATTCCTTTTGTGATGGACTGTAACGCTGTATTCTCTGCCTGTCACTATAATTCCACTTTGGAGTCTGCTCTCTGCTATACTAATGGATGAAGTTGAAGTTAAGTCCTGGTTTTAGTGGACAACCTGAACCATTTCATAGCCTCTGTTTTGTTTGTTTGTTTTTGGGGGGTGGTTATCTTTAGACTCTATTAGCATGTATGATTTAAGACACCATCTTTATTGTCCTTGTAGGTATGGTCAGCTAAAAGACAACAAAACACAACTCCATCAAAGCCATTCCTCAGTTCATAAGAGCCCTGTTAGGCAGAGAACGAAAAAAGAAAGCCCAGTGCCAGATCTCTGTCTGCAGTGACAGAGGCTGAGACCACAGCATCAGACTCAGGAGAATAGCATTAAGTGTATAGGGTACCTTCTCCTCGTCTGGCCTGAGATTATGGGATTGTGAGACAGGTTGACTTTCCGGCTCACAGAAGCTGAAGCCAAGGGACCCCATGTGTCTGAGAGGCTGAGAGAGACCTGACTTCTGGCTGATGAAAGTGGTGCTGTAGAGCAATGTATTCTGGCTGTTGACTGAGACTGATTTGTGGTACCCTATGAACTTCCTAATCCAACACCAAACTCACTATGATTCCAGTTCATAGTGTCCCTAGAAGAAAGGACTGACTGCCACTGTTTGTGAGACTATAACTCTTTATGAGAGTAGAAAGCCTTGTCTTGGTCTCTAGGACCAGCGGTGGTTCATCCTATTGACCTTTTGGTTAGCAGCCCAACATAAAACCCACTATACCACCAGGGATTTCTAACTTCCTTAATAAACACATGAAGACAAATCTGATCTCTTGGCAGTAAGGTGTCAAAGGAGGTTAGATATGGCCCTTCACACCATGTGTTGCACTCAACTACCAAATAAATTAAACTTCTTCCCTCCCCTCCCTTAGGAAATATTCCTGCAAGGCAGCGGTTCTCAACCTTCCTAATGCCGTGATCCTTTCATACACTTCTTCATGTGTGATGCCCCCCAATCATAAAATTATTTTTCTTGCAACTTCATCACTGTCATTTTGCTACTGTTATGAATCGGGCGACCCCTGTGAAAGGGTGCTCGACCCCCCAAAAGGTCAAGACCCACAGGTTGAGAACCACTGCTATAAGAGTAAAGGGAAGAACAGTGCTGAAGTCCGGGTTCCTCAATAAATAGTCCACTCTGGTGATTTCATCATTAGACCCTATCCCATACTTGAGGACAAGGAGGAAAGAAATGAAAGATTCATCTAGGTAAATGGCACTATCAGAAGCAGCCAGTGTAATCCCATAGGGCTTAATTTGTTCATCTGTCTTTCCTCTAAGGCCAGGAATCTTTTTTGTAACTCATAAAAGATAAATATTCCCAAAGAGATTGTGGAGGAGCAAAGCAAATTGGCGCAATAGAGCAAACAGTTTAACCACACCGCAGCTAGGATTTCTAGAGCTAGTTCACAGAGGTGCCTTACTGTGCGTTAGTGTGCTTACGCATATGCAGTGGGTGTGAGTTAGGCTACATGTATGCTGGTTGGAAATCAGGAGAAGATAGTGGAAATAAAGGTCATTGACCGTTTAATTTATTTCTTCGATGGGAAAACAAACAGTTCTGATCTCCGGTGCTTTCTCGAGCTTATCATGACCATTCCTCTACAAATACCTTCAGTTACTTGTCTCTGGCTCCCACCACATCACCTGAAATGGGCCGCACTATCTAGCATATGACTTTGCATCTTCTGGCACATCTATTTCCACACTTCGTGGTAGGTGCTATTGAGCAAGTTCTGCTCCGAATGACCCCGTGTATAACAGAACCAAGCACTGCCCGTTGCTGTGCCTGCCTCACAATACCAGTAGGCATATTGGAAATCGCTGCAGAAAGTCAATCAAGCCATCCTGTGAATGGTCTTCCTCTTGTTCCCTGGCCCCCTTGCTAACTATCCCAAATAAATAAGATGAAGTCTCATCATTGTCACTTTTAAGGAGCAGTCTGGCTGTCCTTCGCCAAAACAAGCAGGAGTACAGAAAATAGAAATTTGAATACCGTTTTTGTCTTCACCTGGACACAATGGACTTTCCTTTTTTTGCAGTCTGGAATTCTGCACTAACAACTTTGGACCCTGTGTATCTCAGACCAATCTAGTAGAAACTCTCGGTTAGAAATAACTCATGGCTTCTGCTTTCCTGAGTTACTCACGTGTCCTCTCCATGGTTTTAGTTTTGTTTTTCCTTCACACACACACACACACACACACACACACACACACACACACACAGATAACCTTTCACCTTTGCCCTAGTCTAAACTCCTTCTAATAGTACATGGTCAAGTTCTAGGGCTTTTACTATTATATTAGGGTTACCTATGTCCCCACCACAGGCCACAGTCTCACGTTCACACGCACACACACACACACGCACAAACACAAACCACACACACTCACACATACACAATTCTTTACCTCTCTGTCAGAATCTAGCCTCTTACTGTCAGTACACTGTCACATAATATTTCATAAGAATATGAGATTGGTCTCACAAAGAGGTCTCACTTAAAAGATATGTTAGCTTGATCCAAATCTTGATGACTCATAAGCATCAACCTCAATTTCAGCCTTCAAAAGACTGGAGGTTTGTTAGATTCCTTTTATTTATTTGAAAATAAATATGAAATCCTTATGATGGGTCAAGTGCTGTGCTCGGTTATAGAGGAAATACACATAAATAAGACATAGTTCTTGCCCTGAGAAGTCACAGTCCAATAAAGGAGATCCTGTTTGTGAGCGGAAGCTGTTTCCCACATTTCCTGATTACAGACAAAAGCATGGACTACATAACAGGACCTGCAAGCCAGCCACCTGTTCTGGTAAAACTATGTGTGATTGGAACACACACACAATGTCCTATTGACAAACACCCAGTTGCTCTAGGTCTTGAATTAAATCTACACCCTTTCCATATGACCTTGGTAAATTATATAATCTGTTTCTTGAATTGGAAGAACATGGCATAAGTGTTTTTGAAGAGCTAATGTGGGGATTAAATATCATTTTAGCTATACTCTTACATCATACAAGGACATGCACTAATCCTCATGGAAACTTATATACACTCATACATGTATTCTTGGACACGTATGCATCCTTATCATACACATGTAGTGTCATTACATATTGATTATCACAGATCTATTAAAAATCTAGAACCAAAGGGCAGCCAATACACAGCATTAATGCAAAACTCTATGCCACCCATTCTTACTCTGTGAGTTAGTACTACACTGGGCCTTATCTTTATTTTATTTGATGTTTTAAAATCATTCTACTGGGGCTCATACAACTCTTGTCATGGTCCATACATCCATTTTCTCAAGGACATTTGTACACATGTTGCCATCATCATTTTCAAAGCATTTTTTTCTACTTGAGCCCTTGGTATCAGCTCCTTTTGACTTGCTTCTCCATTTATTTATGAGTTTATTACTATTCATATTTCTGTAAACTTCTCAAATCCTACAAATAACACAGAAAATGAATGCATGAAGGAAGGCCAGAGCAATATTGAAGATGAACCCTTTGGTGCACAGAACATAGGTCAAACTGAACCTAATTCCCGGTGTTCTGGAGAGATAACTCCTTTTGGATCTCATAGTTACCAGAGGAAATCACAGCTGGGCTTTCCTCACGTGGAGTTAGAAGAAGTTTCCAATTGACGGTCTAGCCCTTCCATCGGCCATTTTAGGAGAACGTCTTTTTTTGTTCCCCCAAAAGACTTCAAAATTGGCTAAAACATTTGGAACTTGAATATTAGGAGGTTCTTGCAGATGCATGAGTATGAAGTGCTTGTTCGGTGGGAGGATGCTTGGTTCGATATGTCATGTGAATGTACTCGATACACATGAGTGTTTGTGTAAAGATGTGTGGCCCGACTGGACCTCAGTAGCCCACACCGGATTGCCTACCTCCTTCAACAGAGGCTCAAACTGCACACTTAGAGTTCACACAAGGACAGAAACCATGGGAGCTTTCTCCCTGGAGCAGCCAAAGAAGACAGGACTCAGCCAGGATCTCACCTGGTGAGACCTGCCCTTGGGATGCTACTCTTCTCTTAGCAAGAAAAGTCAAAGCTCTGTTGTCAGCGGAGTTAGGTTGCCACAGAAGAGCACACATGCTCCTTGACCTCCACCAGTGTTTATCTTCTCTGAAGAAGGGCGACTAGGAAATTGCTCCTCTGAATTCTGGATCCTCCATCTATCTTCTTTTTCCAGGATCAATGGAAAATAGCCTTCCTTTTCTTGCATTCTTTCCCATGGAGTTCTGTTTTCTCTGTGCCAAGAGCCATTTGTGTAGAGAACAGACAGCCTGCTCCACTTTTAGCCTCTGAAAAGAGGATGGTGATCTTTGATTCAATTCACACAAACACTGCCGAGCTCAGCAACCTGCAACACCTCAATAGGACTTTCTAGGTTACCATTTCCATGACTGCTGATCCTCTAGCTAAGCTCTCTCAAGTCTCTTCCAGTTCTATTTAAGACTCTGTAACTGTATCCCCGTAACTACTCTAAGCATGTCTTCAGGTCATAGATGACAAAAATAATATCTGTAAAGAAATACCACACACAACCTTCATCTGCGGAAGGATGAATCCTCTTTCCATTTGGAGAGACGTGGTATTTACTAATTCCTGGATATAATTTCCCTGAGAAAAATGTCACTCTATTGGAGACTGCCAATGTAGTGGAAACCTTGAGAAGGGCTGGCTGATTCTTTGGGTTTCCCAGTGAGAATTGGTCTTTTTGGGGGGGATTTCTGAAACACAATATCACCCTTGATTTACAAGATGACCACCAGAAAGGTCTTCCATCATTGTGACTTGTATTTCTTTAAATATGCTTCTTTACTTTCTGGCTGATTACAAATGAGAGAGAGAGAGAAACCATGCTGATACTGTCTCCGACATAATTTAATTATAATTGTTATAAAGGAAGACTCTGAAAATCCATGACATGCTGTGAACAGACACTTCCATCTAAAAGTATTTGACAGCTATTTTAAGTCTTTCAATCTTCAAAGCTGGGGTGGGGGTGGGGGATTCAAATCTATGCTTCTTAAATTGAATGGGTATCCCAAAACAGTAGAAATGATTCTTGACAAAAGAATGAGGGAACATACCATTAATGGAGATAGAGAAAGCACCACTGAGCCTTAGGCAGGTTCAAAGCCAGAAGAGAGCACTGGGGGTGGGTTATTGTTCTTGTGAGCAACTGCAATAGGCTCTGAGAGCCCTTACTCAAGAGTCAGCCTCAGTCTCTTACTCCCTGCGTGCGCACGCACACACACACACGCACACGAACATCCTAGCCCCTTCTTCTTATATAAGACAAACCTTAAAGCTAAAGAAGTGATTTGCAACTCAGCAAAGAGCAAGAAAGCAAATGGATTATTAAGGCAATGTTTTCTCAGTAGCTCACCACCACCCTCAGTTTAACAGTTTCTTCAACTGTTAATAAAAGGTTCCTATTTCCAAAAGACAGCAACCACCTCCCACACATGAAAATGACAATGGCTGTTGAGGGCCGTGTCTCATGCCGGCATGTGCTCATCTGATGAATGACTGGCAGGGGTGAACATACTAGACCATCTGAAGGACATATGCATTGTCAAAAAATAAACTCTTGAGTACAAGGGGTATATCTGTCTATGTGATCAGCTTATATTTGTCTGTCACTTCTTTCCTAAACCCCATCGTAATCCTAAAGGTAACTGGGAAAACCCTCTGACCCTCTGGGAACAAATTGCCTAAAATGGAATGCCTACCCTGGAAAAAAGATATCGCATCTGGGGTCTTAAAGGCTTAAAGATAAACAAACAGCCATCTAGCTCAGAAACAACAAAGTCCACATGGTAGAAGCACACCAGCCTATGTGATCATGAGGTGTCAATGGGGTCAGATATCAGGCATCAAAGACCCTGAACAAAAAATCATATCAATATGAATGAGGGGAAGTGTGGAGTGGAGACCCAAAGCCCATCTGTAGACAATTGGACATCCCCTCACAGAAGGGTCACAAGGAAGAGACGAACCAGTCAGAGTACAGTATAGCACCGATGAAGCATACGACTTTTCTCTAGTTCAGTGGTCCTCAACCTGTAGGTTGCAACCCCTTTGGTGGTCTAATGACCTTTCACAGCAGTCACCTAAGAACCTATTTTCGATGGTCTTAGGAACCGCTCCTCTATCCATCTCTAGGTGGGTCCGCCCATATGCAGATACATCCACACACAGAGTCACCACAACATGAGGAACTGTATTAAAGGGTCGCAACATTAGGAAGGTTGAGAAGCACTACTTTCGTTCTTTAATCCTTTCTCCCCCTCCCCACCCCCTATCATCACCCCAAGTCTACCTTACACATCTGGCTAGACCAGAGCATGTACACAGGTACAGATAAGAGCTGGAAACACAGGGTATCCCGGATAGATATACACCTCAGGAGCAATAATGAGAGTAACGATACCAGGAGGGGAAGGGGAAAACGTGGGTAGAAAGGGGGAACTGATCACAATGATCTATATATAACCCCCTCCCAGGGGAATGGACAACAGAAAAATGGGTAAAAGGAGGCATCTGTCAGTGTGAGACATGAAAAAATAATAGTAATTTTTTAAATCATCAAGGGTTCATGAGGGAGAGAGAATCAGGGAGGGAGGGAAAAAAGAGGAGTGATACCAAGGGCTCAAGTAGAAACAAAATGTTTTGAAAATGATGATGGCAGCATATGTACAAATGTGCTGACACAATGGATGGTTGGATGGATTGTGATAAGAGCTATATGAGCCCCCAATAAAATGATTTTTTTAAAGAAAATCTCGTGGCTCATAAGAGATCATTGGGCAGCTTTCCCCAATTTAGACGTCATCAAGATGGATGAATTAGTAGAGGACACTGCATTTGATAAACTAGAAAGCCAGTGATGTTGTGGGAGAGCCTCAGTGTGGGACATTCTTGGTAAGAGAGGTAGTTCAGCACAGTCGCTACAAGGATAAACTTGAACATGCTGGTGACTATGAGTTGATGCAGGACTGGACCCATTTCCCTCAACAGAAGGTCAACATGAGTGGGAATAGCTGGCAGATGATAACAACAGTCATTTTAATATGTCTGAACTATGTTCATTTAAGCCATTTTAATATGTTTGAATGACATTCACTGGGTTTTGAACATATTGTGATCACGGGAAATCACTGGGGTTGTCACCAAACCAAGGAGTGAAAGATTTAGGCAAGGGTTATAAACTCTACCCTGTGGACCAATTCTGGCCCACCTCCTACTTTTGAATGCCCCATGGGCAAAGGAATTTTCTATGAAGTGTCTAAACGACAGGAAACGATGAAGACTATTTCTTAACATGAGAATGGTAAAGGGAATTCAAGTATCAATGTACACAAACAAAAGCTGTATTGGAACATTGCCATGCTCATTTGTTTATATGTAGCTCTGGCTGGTTCTTTTTTTACACAACAACAGAGTTGAGTAGTTAATGACTGAGACCATATGGCCTGCAAAACCTAAAATATTTACTATCTAGCCCTTTATGGAACAGGTTTATCAGCCCATGGTTTAGAGCTCCACCACTATTTAGTAACATGAGTTTGAGATCAAGAGTCAAGAGCTTCCTGGATTCATGGTCAAATTGTGCTTGAGTGCAGGAGTCTCTCCTATTTATCAGGTGTCTCTGGAGAATGAAGAGCTTTAGAGTCTGAAATACAGTATATCAGAGGAAATGTAGGGAATTGGGAGACATGGCTTGCATATGCTGATGCCTGGGAATTGTCTAGTAGAAAAGTTAAATATATATTCCTAGACCAGATGGGTTTGCTCTGAGGAGTTTAGTAATGTCTTCAGCTTAAAATACTAACAATATTATATATATATATGGTATATGCATTTACTACCTGCATAAAAATCTTAAAATCATTTTGTTTTTAATAAATTTTATTTTTAATAAAATGGACTTCCATGCAGCTGAAAAATCTACATGTTTTCTTTTATCATGTGATATTAAGTATCCATTGTTGCATAACAAATGATTATACATTCAGAAACTTAAAACAATGCACAAGTCTGTGGGTCACACTTCTAGGATTCAAATGTCAGGACTTTAAGTGGTGCAATTAGGATAATGCCATTTGAACCAGGGGAGGACTTACTTCCATGCAATCACTGGTAAACTTAATGCTTGGTGGCCCGTTGCACTGAGCAGGGTCAGTATCTTGCAAGCTATTAGCTAAAGGCCTCACTTCCTAGCCATGTGGATCTCTCCATAAGGCAAATCACAACATAGAAGCTTGTTTTGACAAGTGAAGAGTCTTCTTATAAGACAGGCTGTAATATTATGTGATACAATTATGAAGGAGACACAATATTATGGGACTTAATTATGAAAGAGACCCACATTAATAGAAATGAGTCACATGATGTTCTGATATACAAGGCCAGAGATATGGTTGTGACTACCAGGGACAGAAACAATTGGGGGACATTTTAGAAACCATCCTTTATATACATATATAATATATATATGTATATATTATATATATATAGTTAGTTAGTTAGTTAGTTTTAACTTTGGTCTAGTTCACCCATTACTCATGATAATCCATTGTACAACAGAAGGAAACAGCGCTTGATCTTGCACCCTATGTTGGCCGTGGATTAGATCATTGTGATCCAAAGGGTTTGCATCAGCTGATTTTTCAGAGCTAGATCATCAGGCCTCTTTCCTCATCTGTCTTAGTCTAGAAGCTGTTGAAACCATTCAACATGACAGTGACACACTATCCAGCAGTGACGGGTAGTTGATGCACACGAGGTGCGATGGCGAGGAATCACACCCAGATTTCCCACTTGGGGGATAAGACTTCTACCATGGAACCAACAATGCCCCAGACACACAGATTCTTTTAATTTTTATAATGTGACAAGAAATGTTTCAAGAAGATGAATAAAAATGTGTGGAATTGTGCATAGGCCCAATGGAGCTACTCGATTATATTACTTTATTTGATAGACTTCTGTGGTTTTGTATTTTTAAGAGTTAACAATACAATTCTTTTTTTTTCTATAGTGGTAAAATTTGGCGGATTTTAGAGTCCTTCTTATTTCACTCATAGTTTGTCCTAGCGTCTCCCTGCCATCAAGTCAATGAGGACTCAAAGTGATCCGCTGTGGATTTTTGAGTCTGTAATATAGGAGTACAAAGCCCAGTCTTTCTCCTCAGGAGCTGCTGCTGGTTTTGAACTGCCAACCACGCATATTGCAGCACTAAGGCACCCTGTGTACTAATCTAGCACCTATTAAATGCCACCCAACTTCTTGCTCCCTAACTAGAGTTTGTGTTACTAAAGGTCGGAGACCTCCTGTTTATCACACATTTAGCACATTGAAACATCCCTAGTTGGTACAGAAGAGGTATGCCATGCATGTTTTGTGAAAGTGTAAATGAATAAACAAATACATCCATTACTAAAGGAATGCCTCGCAGACATACACATACCTCTTTCATGCCTTTTCTTCTTTGATGCATTTCTCATCACAACCTATTCAAGTCAATTCTGCACCAACAATCCAGTAGCCAGAGTGGAGCTCCACCATAGCAAAGACGTAACTCACTGCCATCAGGTCGATGGTAACTCATATTAACACTATGGGGTATCATAGCACTCCCTCTGGGAGTTTCTGAAACAGTAACTCTTGACAGGAATAGACAGCCTTGGCTTTCACCTGAAGCTGATGTGTTCAAACTGCCGACCTTGCAGTTAGCGCTCCAAAGCCTAACCACCAGGTTTCCTGGAGCTGTACTGTTGTTGTTGTTGTTGTTGTTGTTGTTGTTAGGTATAATCATGTCAACTCTGGCTCATAGAAACTGTATGCACAACACAAGGAAAGACTGCAAGATCCTGTGCCATCTCTAGGGACTAATCTCTCCTGACAACATATCCAAGAATGTAAGAGGATGTCTTGCCATTCTTGCCTCTAAGGGCAATTTGGCCTTATTTCTTCCAATACAGATCTGTTTGTCCTTTTAGCAGTTCAAGATACTTTCAATATTCTTTTTCAGCACCACAATTCAAACACATATATTATTCTACAGTCTTCCTATTCAATGTCCAATTCCCACATGCATATGATGTAATAGCAGATACCAAGTCTTGAGTCAAGAACACCTTAGTCCTCCAAGGAGCATCCTTGCTCTTCACTACTCTACAGAGGTCTTGTGCAGCAGATTTACCCAATGCAATATGTCTTTGATCTGCTGCTTCATGAGCATTGATTGTGGATCCAAGTAAGACACAATCCTTGACAACTTCAACCCTTTCACCATGTATCACGATGTTACCCATTGGTCCAGTTGTGTCTTACATTGACTTGTAGTCCATACTGAAGGCTACAATCCTTGATCTTCATCAATAAGTGCTTCAAGTCCTCCTCACTTTCAGCAAGTAAGTTTGTGTCATCTGCATACCAACCACAAGCTGTTTTTGTTTTTCTCCAATCCTTATGTCACATTCTTCTTCATATAAACCAACTGCTCTCATAATTTGGTCAGCGTGTAGACTGAACAACTGTCGTGAGAGGATACAACCCTGATGTATACCTTTCCTGGTTTTAAACCGTACATTATTCCCTTATCTGTTTGCATAACTGCCTCTTCATCCATTTGTAGTTTTAAGAATCCATATACAAATTCTGAATGAATACAGTGAAGCATTTTGTAATTCCTATCTTCTCAAGGTTATTCACAGTTTATTATGGTCCACAAAGTAGAATGGTTTTGCCTAGTCAATGAAACACAAAGAAACACCTTTCTGGTATTCTCTGTTTTTAGGCACTATCCAACTGAGATAAACAATAATATATCTTATTCCACATCCTCTTTTGAACCTGGCTTGCAATTCTGGCAGTTCCTTGTGAACCTAAGGTTGCAAGCATGGTTGTATGATCTTAATTAAATTTTTCTTGTGAGTGATTTCAAAGATATTGTTCTATAGTTTAAGCGTTTTGTTGGGCCACCTTTCTTTGTAATGGGCACAAATGCAGATCTCTTAGTTGGTCTTTCAAAATTTCCTGGCATTGATGAGTGAGTGCTTCCAGTGTTTCTCCAGCTTTCTGAAACATCTGAATGGGTAGTCTATCAATTCCTGAAGCCTTGTTTTTGAGCTGTAATATATGGTTTACTAATTTTTTAGGCTCTAAGCTTTATGGAAGCTAATCACTAACTCGTTTCCTCTGCTGAGACATTTATGTGTCCAACCTGGTTTACTAGCCTCATGTTTAACAATTGTGTGAGTAGGGGTTCCTTCCCAGCAGCCTCCTGTGATGGAGCAGAAGTTCTCTTTAAACCTAAAAATTATGGGAATTTCTTGAGGCTAGCATTTAAAAGCAGTGCTTTTGTTGTCTAATCACCTATTTTTCTTTACTGGAGTTCTAACCAGATTTTTCAATTTAACTTTGAAATGTTGACCAATTGATCTTGGTTCTAAAAGCTATATAGCTCAAGTTGCATGTCTCTCCTTGAAATAGGGGTGGGGGAAGAATCAGAGTTCACAAGGTCATCTGAGCAAAGATACTGTGATGGAGGTGGGCAGGGAGCAGGGTGGGATGGAATGGAAGAATTTGTATGTTGGTTGTGTTTTGGTTTTTTGTTCCTGCAGTTAGAATCCAGAATGTTCTGAAATGCACTAGATAAAAATTTAACAGTCCCTGTGCTGGGTAAGGAATGCTGGGTTTTTGAAAGAACTTGGGAGAAACTGTTTTTAGTGAACTTGTGTGTTATGTCATATATTTTTTTGTTGTTGCTAAAACTGTTGAAATTTCTGTTTCCTTTCAACTTGCATCAGAAACCAGACAAGTGCAATGGGGTTTTAATGTGGAAATAGCATATACATACTTTTCAGTGTCTTCCTTTTCTTCTCCAACACTGCCAAGTCTCCCTTTATGTTTAATAGAGATTGATCTATGGGTGTCGGTTTGGCCTCCATGGTGGATTATGCAACTGCTTCTCAACTTCAGAGACACAGCCGTCAGCTTCCGAACTGGCTTTGTTGTAGCCAAGAGAACTTTATTTGATTCAGGCTAATTTATTTACTGGAATGAATGACTTTGCATGGCCTGAAGCCTGATCTCTCTCTTTCCCCCCATGTTTTCTTTGAAATCTGAAACAAAAATTGATGAAGTACAGTGTAACTTGCTCTCTTCCCTGGGGTGCAAAAGGTATAGTCTTCTCTTTAAAACAATGATTGGAGCGGGGAGGGAGAGGGAAAAATGAGGAGCCAATGCCAGGGGCTTACATGAGAGCAAATGTGCTTTATATAACTGATGTATGTATGGATTGTGATAAGAACTGTATGAGCCCCCAATAAAATAAATTTTTTAAATACCAAAAAATAATAAACCATGATCAAATGGGGAAATAAAAAAAATCTATAAAATTGTAGGAATTGGTAATCCGGGTGACCTAAGATGGGAAGCTTTTAAACCTTAATTTCTTCAAATGAAATGTCAGTAAGACAGGGTGTGGACAGAAAATACCTCAAGGAACAGTTTGTTGGGGGTGGGGCGGTGAGAGGGCGAGAGTACACTCCTTGTTAGTAACTGAAAATAGCAGGGGAACGAATGAGGGCCATTACTGCCTTTAATAGCACAGTGCCTGCTCTTCACACAGTGGTTTATCCTCCATCCTGGGACTTCAGATGGGGTTTTTCATTCCAGGGAGTGTTGTTTCCATGACGACTTGCTGAGTCAACATCTCCATAATCTAGCTAGCGTACCCAGTATATTGCGCAGAATAGGTTCCAGTGCAGCACAGCAGAGTGAGTTTTCTGAGTCCCTATCTGACACAGGTCTTCCGGAGCGTCCCCATTCCCTTGCTTTTCCAGCTGCCGGAGAAGTTTGTTTGGAAGAGCAATGTTAGGTGAGGTTTATATTGTTAGTGTTAGCAAAATGTCAATTTTAAAAATTATTATTAAGTTCTGGCTAGTTTTCATTTGTTTATCACTCATTGATGAGTCAAATAATTATATTTGAGATATTCTTGAAAATTTTTTTAAAAATAATTTAATAAACCAAACCTCTTAATTCCAAATAGATTCCTCCTCAGGGTGATCTTTTTTTTATCATTTTACTGGGGGCTCATACAACTCTTTATCAAAATCCATAAATAGATCAATTGTGTAAGGCACATTTATACATTCATTTCCCTCATCATTCTCAAAACATTTGCTCTCCACCCAACTCCATGGCATCAGCTTCTCATTTTCCCCTCCCTTCCCTTTCCCCCCCTCCCTCATGAACCCTTGATAATTTATAAATTATTATTTTGTCATATCTTGCACCATCCGACGTCTCCCCTCACCCGCTTTTCTGTGTCCGTCCCCCAGGGAGGAGGTTATATTTCTTATAATCAGTTCCTCCTTTCCATCCCACCCTCTCTCCATTCTACCGTTATCCCTCGGCACTGGTCCTGAAGGGGATCATCTGTCCTGGATTCCCTGTGTTTCCAGTTCCTATCTCTACCAGGGTACATCCTCTGGTCTAGCCAGATTTGTAAGGTAGAATTGGCATCATGATAGTGAGGGGAAGGAAGCATTTAAGAATTAGAGGAAAGTTGTATGTTTCATCTTGGCTACACTGCACCTTTACTGGCTCGTCTCCTCCCTGCTGCCCTTCTGTAAGGGGGTGTCCAGTTGCCTAAAGATGGGCTTGGTGGGGCAGTCCCAATTTTTAACAATTTGTCCTGCATCCCACAGCATTTTTTTAAAGTCCCAATTTTTGGAAAGAATGCACGACAAGCTAAGGTATACGGTTTTCAGCTGTCATGTGGCGATTTCACCAGGATATGAGTTTTATCAATGGTGTCCCGCTTTACCAATGTTAAAATCTAGTCACCTTAGCTTTGGGTCCCAACTCCACACTCCCCCTCATTCAGAATGATATGATTTTTTGTTCTTTGATGTCAGAGTAATCTTATAGGACAGAGTAGCACTGTCTCTGTAGGGTTCCTAAGACTGTCGATCTTTATGGAATGAGTCGTTCACAGCTTTCCTCCCATGCAGCTGCTGGTGGGTTTGAACTGCTGAACTTTCAGTTATCACACAATTGCTTTAACCACCGTGTGACCAGCAATCCTTAAAATGCCTTAGTTTATTTTATTAAAGTGCAGTGTGCCTACTTTTAAATTTTTATTTATTCATTGTAATAAAATGCCTTTCTTAAGTCTCTATAGGAGAATGAATCATTGTGGAAAAATTTGAGATGGTTTCAATCTATAATGATTTCAGAGCACCACTTGAAACAAACGACTTTGAATGAAGAAGATTAGCAAATCCTCTGCTGGCAATTTAGAGTCAATAAAATCGAGAGACTTCATCTTTATATTTAATGGACTTGTACTGAAGGCGTACTGTGTACCAGGCCCTATGGTAGGCATGGGAGAACAGAATACAAAAAAACATATTTGGGAAAGAGGAACCCAGAGCAGGAAGCAATATGTTACATATGGAAGGAAGAGATAAAAAAACTCATTATAAAGCCATCATGCAGCTGGGGTTTGAAATAAGTAGATAGGTCATATTAATAGCTAATTTTTTGTATATTTCCTATTAAGTCCCAGAACTGTATATTATGAAAAGTCACTCTAAATTTTTGAGTAAGACCAAAGAAAAAGTATACAGTAAAACAAGAGCATTGTATAACAAGTCTGCCTAAGAGCTATCTGATTATCTGGGAAAATACGTCCTTCATTTATTCTTTGCTATTGCTTTTGGCCTAAACCTCAAAACCAAAGTCACTGCCATGGAATCCATTCGGACTCGCAGCCAGACTCTATGAAGTATAAACAATCACTTAAAGAGAATTAATAAGGTGTGAATGTTTTGATTTGGTTAAGGAAAAAAAAACAGTAGCTCAAAGGTTACAGTTGTGTTTCTCTAACGGACTTGAACAACTTCTATATCTAACTTTGTAATCTTTTGGCTTTTTTCCCTCTACTAATTGTGTAAGTTAACAGTTGCTCCTATTTTTTGTGTGAACTGCATTTCATTCTATAGTTCCCGTATTAGTAAGTTAACAAATATTTTGACATTTCTCACTTGATGTTGTTATGAGTTACATTTTTTAACATTTTGAAAACATACTATTTTTTTTCCCAAACTAGGTCTGCTAACAAATACAATTTTCCTTCTCACAGAGTCCTGAGGAACTAAAAACATATTACATAATGTTATAAAATATGTAAGTGACAGAGTGGAATTCTAGCCTACATCTATTCTTCCTCTTTCTACTCGCATAGCTGGGATCCTCCGATGGAAATCCACCTGAAGCCCTCATGGGGTCCATCATGTCAACCAATATGGTTTGGACAGGATGTCGCTTTAATGATGAAGATGCTCCTGAATAAATGCATGGCATTTTCCATCACTCACATACCAGCAAATACTGGACAATATATAAGGAAGACTACAGACTGGACACATTTGAATTAAGATGTTGGTTAAGAAAAGGGAAGGAACCTATCTACCTTGGAAGAAATACAACCAGAATGCTCCTGGGCCATGAAGATTTTAAGATTCCACCTCACTTTGGCCTGGTTCTCAGGAAGGATGAGGCACATCCCAGAGAAGAAGATCGTTATACTTAGTGGAGCCGAAAGCCAGTGAAAACGAGCAGCTATCGAAAAGTATGGGTTAATTCAGTAGCTGCAACACTGGGCTCAAACACATCCTCTAAGAAGAGGTTGGCACAGTGTTTGATTCTGTTATACATGAGGCCAGTATGATTCTGAGCCAACATCACCATACTGTGACCACCACCATACATCGGACTATTTTTCCTAAGTCATAGAAGGCTTTACTGTGCATTACACAACTCAAGTCTCTCTTTGGATGAAAAAGAGTCTCCTTGTTCATCTCCAATGCAAACTCTCCCAGTTATTTCAGAAAGGGCCTGAGGATAAAGTTGACGGTGCTCTGAAACTCAAGGAGCATGATGCTGGGTGGCAAACAGGGGCCAGGAGAATGAAGTGCTCCCCAGCTCAGCACCGCATCCATACACTTGCATCCTTGTGAGTAGCTCCTTCGCATCCTGGTTTCCACGAGAGCTTGGGTTTTGCCCAAAGGACGTAGTAAGTAATTTAAAGTTTCCTTCTCCCTTTCATAACCACCGAACTCCTCCTTCTTCAAAAGCTACCTGAAACCAGAACTGCTCTTCTTCGCTAGCTCCTAACCAAAGGGCTGCAGCCAAATAAACAGATACCCTTCAAATTGAATAGTTCCCATTGTTCCTGGCACACAAAGTATCCTCATATAATGTTTAATCCATTAAAGCAGGAAATTACTTCTCCAATAGAGATAATATTATCGATCTTACATCAGCTGTCACGACTGGATTGACTCAGTATGTGCATCTTAGTTAGTATTGAGCACTGAATCGCCAAACACTGCATTAATAGATAAGATTACATTAGATTGCACTACAAGCTAGTTCAATAGCATGTGATGTCCCAGAATTCAGCTGACTTTTACTTGGTTTCAACCTCCAATTGCCGGGTGAACATTGGACACTTTAGAACACCTCTCTTTGCTCACATTCTCAAACTCACCATCCCTTCAGAATTACGTGTGGGAAGCCCTTTGACACTCTGAAAACCTGGAAGATGATCAAGGATTTGGGGGGAGGGGAAGCAAAGAGATTCAGTGATCATTCCTTGAACTCAGCTTTCAACCTAGAGGTCAGCAAATGAAACTCCCACAGAGGCTCTCTAGAATTAGACCTGGCAATTTGCTTAGGGCATGGGCAACACTCTGGGAGATTTCTACTCTATTACATGGGGTCACTATCAATACCGCCTAATAAATGAGATCGTCAAGCCAAACACATGCAAGACTGACTTGAAGTATGACTTTTGAAAAGCTGGTTTGAACTACAAGTAATGCTGGGGTGGTTTTTGTTTGTTTGTTTGTTTGTTTTTCAATAGTCTTCCATGTTCTTCCTTATCTCTAAACATCAATTTAGTAGACTATGCATTTGGAAATGAAATGGGTTTCAAATGGTTTGTGACTCCCTTTGCTTCTGATAATTCAGTCACAGATACATGTACTGAATATCATCATTCATCATGGTTAAACTTGATTTGTATGGACTCGTAGGAATATGTCATATTTTGTAAGGGAAAAATAATCAAATGCACTGCTGCCAGGTGGATTGTATTTCATAGTGACTCTACAGAGCAGAGTAGAACAACGCCATAGAGTGTCTGAGGTTGTAAATCTCTATAGAAGCAGACTGCCTCCTCTTTCTTCCAAGGAACAATCAGAACGTGAATTCAGACCACGGAGTTTTCAGTGAGCAAGCAAGTACTTTAACCAGGGTGTCGCCAGGGGATATTTCATCCTTTGTACCAAGGTATATTTAGTCAAGGCAACTGTGCAATGGAAACCACACAGGAGTTTCTGGTTGGAGAATAATTTGCAATGATCAGGTCAGACATGCCCAGTAAGGGAGTATTGGTTTCAAGTCTAGAACCGGTGACTACAAAGTTCTCCCAAGAACATCAGTCTGGTTCCTGGCTCATGGATGACAAGACTTCCCTTCCTTGGAGGACAGGGGCTTGAATGAATTTTGTGGACTCCAAGAAGAGAGGAGAGCATCCAAATTCCTATGTGCTGTGAATGACATTCAGTGGAGTCCAGCCTTGGACTTGGTTCCTACAGTCAAGGTAGAAAACACATAGAGGCTTTTACAAGACACATTGCAGACGCCTTGTGACATTTATCAGAGAAATTCCATCTTTGACCAAAGTATTTGCCCAATACGGAATGTTCTGACGATGTGTGGTTAATGTTCAGGTTTGCTGCATTGGTGTAAATACTCAGACCAAAGGAAATAAAACCAAGCATTCTGGAATGAAGAAGCATCTTTGGAGATTATTTACAATTCCAGGACCAGGGAGTGTGTGTGGTGGTGGAGCAGCAGATGGAAGCCGTGGGTGGGAGGCTTGTGAGTAGAATGATTCAAGCAGTCAAAATAGGCAAAAGAAACTACTAGTTTTCTGGGTGCGAATCTGGGCGTCGTTTTCTATTGTATGCCTCTTTTACAGCTGAGAAGTGCAAATTTAGTGGTGGACTTTTTTCCACAAGACTAACGCCCTTTGAAGAGAAAAGCAACAAAACAAAACAAAAAACAAACCCAGAATGATGAATAAAAAAATCAAGATTGTTCTTGTGTGCCTTCAAGCTCATTCTGATGCAGAGCAATTTTATAGGCCAGGAAGAATGGCCCCCATCAGCTGTTCTAGGCTCCAATCGTTATGGGGCCCTATTGTTAGATCTGATATCCCACAGAACAGCTGGAGGTTCAAACTGGCAACCTTCCAGTTAACCATTGCCAGCTTCATCATGGCACCCCCATGGCTCCATCATCAAAAAACCTATACTGACTCATCTTTGAATCAACTGCATTTGTCTCTCACCCAACACACACCAAATATGAGGGCTGACTATATTGGAATTACTTAGGACTATGTTTTTGTTTGTTTATTTTAAAGAGTACTTCTTGTAGTTCAAAGTAGAATTACAGATAAAGAGACTTCAGGAAGAGTTCCCAGAAATCGTATTGTTCTTTTTTAACTATCAGGGTGATTCTGAGGCTTGGCCAGTGGCTGAGCCAACCACTGATCAAGAGGGATGATAGAAGTCCGTAAATGGAGATGATTAGATAGAGAAGGGAAGGGAGAAGGTACCTGCGTGAAGAGTGGAATCCATGAAAGGAGGATGGATACCTTTACATATTATGGGATGGAGGGAAATGAGCCAGAGAGGATCTAAAAGAAACCATCTGGAGGTCAATAAGGAACTAAGACAAGAATATTCCAACACAGTGAGTGATTCACAAAGCCAGTTACTCCTGCTTCAGAACAGTGCTTCACAAAGTTTAAGGTACATACAAATTACCTGAGTATCTTTTACAGCACAGGTCCTGATTCGGTGGGTCAGAAATGAGACCTGATTATTTACATTGCTAAGAAGTCCTTGGGTAGTGCCCAAGGGGCTGGTCAACAGGCCACACGTTGAGTAACCAGGTTTCAGAGATGGGTGAATGGAAGAGGAGCCATTGGTTTTTTGTTGTTTTTTTTTTTCAACTAAAAAATTAGTGGTAACTTTTCACAATGTTTTTTAAAAAGAAGCTAATGGAGGAGGAAGCAGCCAGATGGCATGGGTTTAATGAGATTGTGGATAAGGAAGAAATGCAAGTAGTTATCGTCGATTACAGCTTCATGAAAATTGTGACTACAGGGAAGAAAAGCAAGAGGAGAGAAACACACGAAGGTAGCAGGTACATGAAGACTATTGTGGACTGGGAAAGGGTAGTACCTGCTGATTTTGAAGTCAGTAATTGTTATACATTTTTTTCCTCTGCTGCTTAACAACTTATAGACTATTCTAAGATGAAGTCCATATGTAATCCATATCATTGCCCCTACCATTTAAAATATCAACTTGCTGTTGCGAGCCTATTTACAACACGGTGAAGAATGGCTCAGCCCTGCACCCTCTTCACAACTATTATGTTTGAGCCTGTAACAGCCACTAAGTTCATCTATCTCTTTGAAGGTCTACCATGCACTTTAAGGAGCAAGATGGTCGCTGAAAAGGTGAAACTGAGGCCCAGGGAGACAGACATGACTGACAGGACAAGGGAGAGCAGAAGCAGAAATAGTTTTATTAGGGGGAGCTCCTGGACGAGGTTCCGTGACCTAGGCCAACAGGTCAGGGAAGTTGTGCTCAGCAGCTGGGGGCGTGGGTTTTTAAAGGGGTGGTGAGGAATGTATGGCAATTAATATATGGGGTCTGGGCACTCTGAGAATTTCTCATTGACTCCTTATGGCTTTCTTCAGACCTGGAACATCTGGTTTCACTGGTTATCTTATCTGATGCCCTCTGCTGCTGCTGGGACATACAGGGAAACAAGTGCAGGGCCCTGACCTGCTTCTGCTTAGTTCAAACATTCCAGCCTTTTTACTGCTAAAGGGGCATTGACATCTGATCTGACTACTTCCTGCTGATACAGGGCAATTGGGGGAGGGCTATGGGCTGGAATGATCTGTACCAGAATTGGCAGGTAGGGGGCTGTAAGTATGTAACAGGAGTTGGTTAACATTTAGATTGGATATGTATTTCATTCATTCTTAAAGGAACTTAAAAGCAAAAGGGGTTAAAAGTAAGAGCAAGCAAATTATTACCAGGGGTCCTACCAGGGACATGACTCAGGAAATAACAGGGTTTGGGAACCAGGAGGTAGTTGCTGTATTGCCCCAGCAGCGACTTTTGATTTCTTTGGCCATGGTTTGTAATACTTTGACATTTTGCTCAACCACCTCCGATTCATTAATCCTAGAAACATGCATCTGCCTCTCTTGTCAGCTGTTAACGGATCCAATGCACAAAGGTTCGGAAGGGTTACCTGTGCCAGGGATGTAAGCTGTCGCTGTAAGGAGGTGAGAGACTCTGAGGGGGAGTCCATGAGTTGCTGGAGTTGTCTGTTAAAATGTTGTGTTTGGAGCATTCTGTACTCTAATGCTCCACTAGAAATTTCTGCCACTGCCAGGGAGGAGGCAAAACTAAGGTTTACTAGGACAGGTAGGAATACAGCTACGCTTTGCCTGACTATCCCTGATTTATTATCATGCTAACAGCACTCTTTAGCTGTTGTCCCTGCAGGGAGGCTAGGGAGACCGAGATGGATTAGGAATGATGCTTTCTCCACATTTGGGTGGAGAGTTCAGCTTGTTCAGTTGAAGTCGGTGGTTGGAGGTCCTTTATGACCGGGCATCTGTCTAGAGTAAACCCTGAGTGGAGGGGTGAGGCACAGGCCTGAATAGACAATAGCAGAATGAGATAAGGGTGCCTTGGAGGGAGAGAGAAGCTGGGCTGTATTTGCTTTAGAACAGTTTCAGGAGGGCCTGTAGGTAAAGGCAAATGAATGCTGACAAGCTGGGTTAAGGGGGATGGTGAAAAAGGTATAGTGGAGGGGGGAATGTGGGACAAAAGAGTATAGGGGTCAGGAACCAGCCAGTGTATGGGGATAACAGCTTTGTTAATGAGGCACAGGTCCTGGGCCAAGCGATCAGTACCATTTGGTTTCTTCCTGGTGAGACTAGAGTGTTGCAGGGAGAGTGCGTAGGAGTGATGAGGTGGTTAGAAAGGAGGCATTGTATGATGGGTTAACATCAGGAAGCAACGGGGTCTGTAGGGCCAGTTCTTCCAGGTTGGGTAAAAGACATGGAAGGAGCAGAGGTGCTGTGAGACCAAAGGAAGGTGTAAGGAGGCTCCTAACTTATTTAAAATGTCTCTTCCCAACAGAGGGTCTGGGAATGAAGGGATTATAAGGAAGGAATGAGTAAGGGCTCTTACACCTGGGGCAGGTAGGCTTGCCATCAATATCCATGACTGAGATTGAGGAAGGACTTCCAAGCCCTGAAAATGAGGGCAGGTCAGAAAAGACAGCTTCAGTATAAGAAGGAAATTTACTCACCCAATACCTTGAGCAATACCCCAAGCTTGGTGAGAGTGATGGGGGGGTCCAGTTAGGGTCTTCTCAGACTTTGGCCAATCCCAGTAGGGCCAACTGTGGGTCAGGAATTGGAAGAACAGTCCCCCACGTGGGGATGCAAAGGGCCTGTCACTTTTCCAAGGACAGTCGGACTTCCAGTGTCCAGTTTGACAGCACACCAGACAGGGTTTCGTTGGAGCTCTAGGTCTGGGTCACTCCCGTGACCAGTGCCCTTCTTCTCCACACTTGAAGCAGGTGCCAGGTTGTGGTCATTGTTCCAATACACACCTGCTCCATGCTGCCCCTTTGGGGCCTCGTGGGGTCCTGGCCACAGGGCTGCTACTAAGGCTTGGGTTTGAAAATTTACCTTCTGCCAGAACCAGGCTTCACGGGCTGACTGCCTGCTCCTCATGGCTGTTAAAAACCTTGACTGTCATATTCACTAAATCTCAGACTGGAGTTTGAAGGCTTTGCGGGTTAAAGCATTAGTTAAGTGGCTTAAAAAGGTGGTTGGACTTTCATCAGGCTTTTGAGTGATCTTCTTAAGTTTATTAAAATTGACTCCTATATGGGGAATAGCCTGAAGCCAAGCCAGGACACACTGAAGCATTTTATCACAGTGGGAACGTCTGTCCCTACTTGCTTGATTGTCAATTTCATAATTCTAACCAGGTTTTTGTCTGGGAACCGCTTAAGTCAGCGTCTGTTAAATGAACCTGCTCTGAGGGCTGCTGAGCAGTGAGAAAAATGTGTTCCCTCTTATCTGCAGTTAGGGTGGAGGAACGGATGACAAGCATATCATTCCCAGATAACACACAAGCTTGAGTTAAATATCGAAACTCCTTAATCGAGGTGGTGGGATCAGTAGAAAAGAAGCCGAAGTGCTTTTCAATCTGAGTTAAATCTGAGAGAGAAGGGACACGAACCGGACCACTCTCTCAGCCCCGGCCACCTTCTGGAGCGGACAAAGGAAAGGGGGGTTTCTTTGATCCGATCTCATGTGCTTGCTAACTGGTCAGGCAAGTGCGGACGCAGGTTCCTCCAGCGAGGCGGGTAGATCAGACAGAGAGGAAGTGGGGGGCCCGGGGGCCAGAATAGGGAGAGGGGTGAGTAGGAGGGGAGACAAGGTTCACACCTATTAGTCAGAAAGTGGTCCAGTAACCCTGAGATCACCCAATCGGAGTAAGGGACCCAGGGGATAGTCCTGGACTCTCCGGAACAGGAAGGTCCTCTGGCACAGGCTTGCCGCTTTCATCCAGCAGACAGGGACCTTGTATCAGAGAGCGACACAATGGAAGCCGAGGAGGGGTATTGGGTGGGGGGAACCTGGCTTTTATGTCCGGTAAAATGGAGGTTGGTCAGAGGCCTTTGTTCAGGGTGAGAGGAAGGGGAAGCAAAAACTTTTAGAGAAAGCACTACAGAGCAGCAAACACAAAACACCCAAACATGTAGAAAATGCTCACACACACCCTGTGCATTCCAGTTCAGTCAGAAGGTACAGAGACTGCTGGACCTAATGCTAGGAGTTCTGTTATTAGCAGGAATCCCAGGAGGTAAACACAGAGCAAAGGCTGGAGGCCACATGAGAGAAGATAGACACAGAGAAAAGATGGACATGAGAAACTGACCTTATGGTAACACACCTTTTGGGAAAGGCCATTTCCAGCTCCTCTTAGTACTAGGGTAGCAGAATAACCCCCTGAAGCAACGCCCCCCAAAATGGGGACCCTAAGTTCCCATATGAGTTTGCCGGTCCTCAGTGTCCAGCAAGACAAACAAGACAAAGGAGACAGGAGGAACATACACAGAGAGATACTGACCAGAAGTCGCTCATTCAGACAGGCTCCAAAGGTTCGAGAGGAGAGGAAGGGTGGACTACGTCCCAGCTGAAGCAGGGCCGGGACAGCACGGAGCCCATGTCCCGACCTTTCCCGGGCGTCAGGCACCAAATGAAAGGTGAAACTGAGGCCCAGGGAGACAGACAGACATAACTGACAGGCCAAGGGAGAGCAGAAGCAGAAATAGCTTTATTAGGAGAGCTTCTGGACGAGGTTCCGTGATCTAGGCCAACAGGTCAGGGAAGTCATGCTCAGCAGCTGGGGGTGTGGGTTTTTAAAGGGGGTAGTGAGGAATGTATAGCAATTATGACAATTAGCATATGGGGTCTGGACACTCTGAGAATTGCTTGTTGACTCCTTGCGGCTTTCTTCAGACCTGGAACATCTGGTTTCACGTGTTATCTGGTGGTTATCTGGGACATGCCGGGAAGTGAGTGCAGGGACCTGAACTGCTTCAGCTTAGTCCAAAGTCTCTCCTGATAACATTCCCAAAGCATGTAAGACAAAGTGTCCTCATTCTTGCTTCTAAGGAGTATTCTGACTATACTTCTACCCAAACTGATTTGTTTATTCCTCTGGCAATACCAGATACTTTCAACTCAACGTGCTCAGCATTACCATCCTTCATTTAAATGCATTGCTAAGGGTTTCTTGGGATTGTATCAGGGAATGGTGGTGAGGGGGATGGCGGGCAAAGAACAGTGAGTACAAGAAATAAGACATTGTTCAAAAATTGATTGTGATAACGATTGTGCAACTCTCCCTCATATAATTGAACTATTGGATACTCTGATGCATTGGTTATGTGCCAATAAAACTTTTAAGAAGTGTAGCATTGCTGTTTCAGTCTCCTTTATTCATTGTTTAACTTTCACAAGCTTTAGAGGCAATCAGAAATATTTCACAAGCTTTAGAGGCAATCAAAAATCACCCTCGTCCCCAAAATGGCATACTTGCTTTTAAACCCTTTGAAGAGGTCTTGTCCATCAGATTTTTCTAATGCAATATGTTGTTTGATTTCACAACTGCTACTTCCATGAACATTAATCGTGGATTCAGGCAAGGGGAAATCCTTGACTTCACTCTTTTCTCCATTTATCATGCTGTGGTTTATTAGACCAATTGGCAAAACTTTGGATTCTTTATAATGAGGTCAAATCCATACTCAAGACTCCTGTCCTTGATCTATGTTACCCAGTGCACCAGATATACATCTCTTTTAGCAAGCAAGGTTTTATCATCTGCATATTTCTTGCTGTTAATAAACCTTCCTCTACTCCCGAGGTCCAAATTTGTTTCATATAGCTCAGCTTCTCAGATTCTTTGCTCGGCATACAGACTAAATAATATAGTAAAAAGATAGCAACCCTGACATGTACCTTTCTTGGGTCGAAGCCAAGGAGTGTTCTCTTGTTCTGCTCACACAACCGCCTGCTGGTTGCTGGTGAGGTTCCTCTTGAACACACTAAAGTATTCTGGATTCTCATGTTCCTCAGTGCTGTACATAGCTTGCTATGATCCACACAGTAAAATGCTTTTGCATAGTTAATAAAACACAAGTAAGCAACTTTCTGATAGTCATTGTTTTGAGCCAAGATCCATCTGACTTCAGCAGTGATATCATGCTCCCTTCACTTCTGAATCTTGCTGGAGTTTCTTCTGGCAACTCCTGTCAATGCAGCGCTGCAACCATTTTGGAGTTATCTTCAGCAAAATTTTACACGCATATGACATTAATGATATGTTAGATCATATGTACATCCTGTTGGGTCACATTTCTTTGGAAGAAGCACACATATGGAATTCTTTTAGGCAACTGGCCAGATAGCTGTCTTCAAAATATGGGGGCAAAGATGAATGAGTTCTTCCAGTGCTTCAAGAGCTTGTTTAAACATTTCAATGCGCATTCCAGCGATTTCTGGAGCCTTGGGATTTTTTGTTTGTTTGTTTTGCTAATGCCTCCCGGGCAGCCTGGACACCTTTCTTTACTATTATTGATACAGAATAACTTTGAATATTTAAATACCATGACTCCCCTACTGGAATAGATACACAGACACATTTTAAAGATGCAGCAGCCTTGGAAATGCTTTAAGGTGGTTCTACTCTATCCTATAATATTTCTATGAGTTGGACAGAAAGAGTACAGTAGGCTATCTCCAGGTCATCTTATATATTACTTTCCAGAACAATTTTGCTTTCTTTACCCATCAAATAAGTTGCTACTATTGTTCCAAATATTGTATGTGATTATTCATTTCTAATTTATCCATGTTTACTAACTTTTTCCTTCCCACTCTTCCTCGATGGTAAGTTCTTCCCAAAGGGTACAATAAGTACTTTTTCCCTAAGTAGTCTTGACACTCAAAATGTAGACT
Organism: Tenrec ecaudatus; assembly: GCF_050624435.1. Lineage (NCBI taxonomy): Eukaryota > Metazoa > Chordata > Mammalia > Afrosoricida > Tenrecidae > Tenrec > Tenrec ecaudatus. Next base: position 148,478,326 of record NC_134539.1, on the reverse strand, counting down.
CTGGACCAGCAACTCAATCTTGAATCTCCTAAGAGTTGGATGGAAATGCAGTATTTAAAGCAGTAGATCTCATGAGCCAGAATCTGTACATTCTGCTCTAGGTGAAATATTTCACATTTTTCAGAGAAAGATCTGTTTCTGGTCCAACTTGAGAAACATTCTTAGTAGTAAGGTATATGGTCCATCTATAACCGATGGATGGTATTAAATTACCCCAAGCTTTGTTGTCTATATGAATTCTTATTTTCTGGCTACCTAGGAGGCATCACTTAGTGGGGCATGAAAGGTAAGATTGAAGGTTATTTTCTCTCATTTCAGATTTCAGTTGGCTCCATGAAAATTCTGTCATTCCTCTATTGTGCCTTCCTCTGTGGTAGGCTGAGTTTTCACTTTACATAAGTTCTCTTTGTCCTTTAAGTTCCAAAGCTTCTTGAGTAATAGTTCCCAAAGTTATTTTCATTTATCTTGTTTGGGACTGAGTCTGATTCCTGAATTTAAGTAGTTGAGTCTTCAGACAATTCTAGAATGTTAGTGTGTGTGTGTGTGTGTGTGTGTGTGTGCGCGCACGCACGTGCGCGCTTCCCATCTGGGAATAGCGTGTATCCGTTCACCTGCCTCCTTCTTCTTCTGGAATGTCATTTAAATATCAGTACTACCTTCTCGTTCCATCTTCCTTGTCTCTCTCTCTTTATTTTCTTCCTGGTTTCTTTTTTTTTTAACAATTTATTGGGGCTCATACAATTCTTATCACAGTTCATACATATACATACATCAATTGTATAAAGCACATCTGTTCAGTCTTTGCCCTAATCATTTTTTTTCTCCTCTTTTCTTTTTTTACATTTTATTAGGGACTCATACAACTCTTATCACAATCCATACATATACATACATCAATTGTATAAAGCACATCCATACATTCCCTACCCCAATCATTCTCAAGGCATTTGCTCTCCACTTAAGCCCCTTGCATCAGGTCCTCTTTTTTTTCCCCCCTCCTTCCCCTTTCCCCCCTCCCTCATGTGCCCTTGGTGATTTATACATTGTTATTTTGTCATATCTTGCCCTATCCGGAGTCTCCCTTCCCTCTTCTCTGCTGTCCCTCTCCCAGGGAAGAGGTCACATGTGGATCCTTGTAATCAGTTCCCCCTTTCCAACCCACTCACCCTCCACTCTCCCAGCATCGTCCCTCACACCCTTGGTCTTAACCTCTCCTTTGTGACCTTTAGCTTTGGTTCTTACAGTGTAACATTCTGGATAAATGCTTATGATCCTATCTTCAAGTCATTAATTCTCTTCCAGCTGAAGTTAGCATCAGATATTGCAATACACTGAGTTTAATTTCAGTTACTAGGTCCCATTTCCATTTCTGTAAATTCAATAGTACATATATCTTTCTTATTTTTTAATCATGTTATTGGTGACTCAGACAACTCTTATCACAATCCATACATATATCTATTGTGTCAAGCACATTTGTACATTCGTTACCCTCATCATTCTCAAAATATTTGCTCTCTACATAAGCCCTTGGAATCAGCTCATTTTCCCCCTCCCTCCCTATTCATCCCTCTCTCATGAACCCTTGATAATTTATAAATTATTATTATTTTGTCATATCTTACAATGTACAACATCTCCCTTCACCCACTTTTCGGTTGTGCATCCCCCACAGAGGAGGTTATATGTAGATCCTTGTAATTGGTTCCCCCCTTCTAGCCCACCTTCCCTCCACCCACCAGTATCGTCACTCACACCACTGGTCCTAAAGGGATCATCTGTCCTGTGTTCCCTGTGTTTCCAGTTCCTATCTGTACTAGTGTACATCCTCTGGTATAGCTGGTTTTATAAGGTAGAATTGGGATCGTGATAGTGGGGGAAAGGAAGCATTTAAGAATTAGATGAAAGTTGTATGTTTCACTGTTGCTATACTACACGCTGACTGGCTCGTCCCCTCCCTGCGACCCTTCTGTACGGGGGTGTCTCATTACCTACAGATGGACTTTGAGTCTCCATTCTGCACTCACCCTCATTTAAAATGATATTATTTTCTGTTCTTTGGTGCCTAATACCTGATCCCGTTGACCCCTCGTGGTCACACAGGCTGGTGTGTTTCTTCCATGTGGGCTTTGTTGTTTCTGAGCTAGATGGCCGCTTGTTTACCTTCAACCCTTTTAGACGCCAGACGCTATATCTGTTGATAGCCGATTATTTTTTTAAAGTTATCATAGATATCATTGCATAAGTTTTGGTCATTTTTCTCATTATTAAATAATTTCAAACATTTTTATATTATTATTTCTTCCTCTATTAAAGGGCTTTGTAAGCCTGTTCTCTTCTGTGATCCAGGTTTTACTTGTCTTAGCTTATTTCCTTCCACAGTTCCTCTCCAATATCAGTGTACCAGTGAATCAGGTGTGAAATTTTTCAATTGAATGCTTTGATCCCATAGATCAAAAGTGATGCCTCTGATATTTCATTTATGAAAAGCTTCCCATTGGTAGCTACTGATTGTGCTGTTTCACATACCTTTCATAGAATAGCAATTTTTAGAGCATTGTTTAATATATTATACTATTTGCTTATGTTGAGGGGGAGCTGTGTGGATGGATTTTGTGAGACTTGAATGGATGTGTTCTTCTGAAAATAGCTAGGGATCAATACTCTGGACTTGACCCTGGGGTTGTGTGGACATATGTGTGTGCACGTGTGTATGCGCACATTTAAGCAGGCTGATATTCCGTGGCATCATTTCCAGTAGCATTGAAGTAACATACATGTAGAGGGCTGGAATATTGTTGTGAAAGCTCAGCGGGTGCGTTTTTCCCCCTCCTTCCCTCGCTCAACCTCAAGTCAGAATGAGAAAGTCACGATTGTGTGTCACTTCTCTTTTTGTGGAACAGAACTTTCTGATTAGTCCCTCTCGTTAAAGATACATTCCTTTAAGGATGTTGGCTTTAGGGGGAGCTCTCATGTCCAACTCTCCATCTGGCGTAGGTTAAAGGCCGCCTGACGTCTTCTCCGTCTTCTTCCAGTTCAGCCACTAATCCAAGGTCTTCAGAATAACCTCAGGTGGCTGAACTTTATATTTTTTTAGCTTTGCCTTTGTTCTGTGGCCCTTAGGTATGTTTGCTGTATTTGCCATGGTATTTCTAGATGTCTCCTATTGGTATGCATTTCAAGATATCTCAGCTAGACTATTTCTGGAAATATAAATCTGAAGTGTCTTCAGATAAGATGGTGAGAATTTTTTTTTCACACATACCTACCTAACTGCTAACAGTTACAATCCTTTGCATTTGGAATACCTTCCATCTAAAGTACTCACCAGTAGACAAGATTTCACTGTAGAATTTTTCCACTAAGCACCACCATCATTTCACTAAAAGTTCCCTTCTCAACCAGTTGTGTTGGCGTAGTATAGACAGAGCCTGAATCACGATGAGGGATGGAGCCTGGGTTGGAATCTATAAAAAGGCAGAAAACGAGGTGTGATGCCATGGAGACCGATTATTTTTTTCTCTTTCCTTGGGAAAGATTCAGAACCAAAGTGATGAGCAGGTTTAATTTCAGATTGCTAAACCTCAGCACAGGTAGGCTAGTTCTGAGCACTTGCAAATGTGTCTGGCTCTGGTCACTAAGCTACCCTAGGAGTGCTTTATTTCAAGTGTGTGGCAATGAATTGGTTAGGGAAGCAACAATGGAGGCAAAATCTCACTCATCTCTCAGAGGCTTTGATTCTTTAAATGATTCTATTTAAAAGATCAAATCTAAACAGGGAAGGGCATGTCCCCTAATTTGAATTTCCTTGAGCAATCTTGAGTGTAGAATCTGACCATAAAAAGGAAAGATACTGGGTATGAGTAGCTTAAAACCTTGGGTTTATAGAAAATCTCTAGAGAATCATGTCTCAGGTTTCCTTGAGAATGACTATACTCATGCTCAAAAGCAATCATAGACTCAAGGATGTTTCAGATTAATTTTGGTAACATATTAGGATGAAAAGACATAGGGGGCTGCTCTATAGTAAGGAGGTATGAGTAATCATCACAAAGTCCACTTAAAATTGATTATCCAAAATCTGGCCAGCAGAAATAAACAGTAGTTATTTATGTCTGAGCCAAGGTATGAGTAGGTGGAATGGAGACGATATAATTGGTGCTTTAAGTTTAAATATTATCACTCATATAGAGACCCTTTATACAACAGAATACAACACTGCCCTGTCCTATCTGACCCATCGGATGCCTTGCATCTTCACAGTCTTTGTGATGTTTGGCACCATAGTTGGAGCCACTGAGTCAATGCCTCTCATGGATGGGCTTCATCTTTTTCACTGAGAAGCATGGCGTCCTGCTCCAGGCACTGTTCACCCGTGATAACACGTCCGAAGTAGTTGAGCCAAAGTCTCACCATTCTCTCTTTTAAAGAGCATTCTGAAGATACTTTTTCCAAGACAGATTTATTCCTTCTTCTGGCAGTCCACAGTATTTTCAATATTCTTTGCCAGCGCCATAATTAAAATGCATCAATTCTCCTCTGATTTTATACACAGACGCACACACCCGCACATACACAAAGGGGCTTCAGAAAAGTTGTGCAAAAATGGAATTAAAATATAATGTATTTTTTCATAAATGTTTTGAAGATCCCTTTGTGTGTGTGTGTGTGTGTGTGTGCGCGCGTGTGAGTGTGTGCGTGCGTGCAGGCACACGTGATGCAATAGTTAAAGATATAGAGTCCTTGGGTGTTACAAATAACAAATGTGCCTGGCTGCTAACTAAAATGAAGTTCAGGTCTGCCCAGAGGGCCTGCAAAAGAAATGCTCAGTGATCTCACTCCAAAAAAATCAGCCCTTAAAAATCCTGTGGAGCAAAGTTCGACTCTAACCCACATGAACTTGCCATGAATCAAATTTGACTCATTGAAAACTGTTTAATTAAATGTGCAGGCTCTGGAGGAAGTTTATCTTTAAACTCTATTTTTACAACGTACCTTAGTGATCTGCACAAATCATTGAACTTAGCTAAGCTTTGGTGGCTTAATCTTTTAAAGAACAGCAACTAACCTCAATAATCTTGAAAGGATTAAATGAAGTCATCTTGTAAAATAGTGCCTGATGGCTAACATGTGCTCAAAAAGTAATTAGCGATAATTATTGTGGTATTATTGGTGGTGATGGTGTGGTGGTGGTGATGGTTTGGTGGTGGTGATGGTGTGGTGGTGGTGATGGTATGGTGGTGGTGGTGGTAGTGGCTGCAGCAACAGCATTAGGCTCTAGCTATGGTCTGACCAAGAAAATTTGGAATCACTTAGAGTTCATTTGTTTAGTTGTTCATACATTCATTTAATCATTTATCAGGTAACTAATATACATTAGATACCTTGCTAGCTGTCAGGAAATTGAGCTGAAGAGTTGAGCAGAAAAATAGAAACTGATGTTTTTTAGACTACGCAATTGGGCAAAGCTGAACATACTGCAAACAAAAGGCTAAAGACTACCCACAGCTCATCACTGGCATAACCTACTGAGCCCACTGTGTTCGGCTGAGTTGTCTGTAGAAACAAAAGCAGTGACACGCACACTCTCATAGCTTCAGGCTGGTGATGTGCAAAGATGAAGCAGGAACCAGGGAGGTCACCGGCTGGCGGTTACAGAGTTGCATGGATCCGTGAATGGTGGGAACATGGCAGAGTGCTGATAAGCCCCAGCGTCATCAACCCACATGAGGTCACTACTAGAGAATCCAAGCAGAGGCTACAAACAGACAAAAGCAAGACACAGAGTCCAAATCTCTCTCTTACGAAAAGAGGCTACTCCCCAAGGAGGTCTCATGGGCTGCCATACAATTGACAGTTGGACCTTCACACAAGTTGACATAAAGTCTAACCACTACCTCTACCAACAGTAAGACTACACTGAGGTCACGCCTGGTGCGAGATTGGATTCCTGAGATAGTTCTCACTTAGCATTGTTGTTGTTGTTAGATGCTATCCAGTAGTCCAGACACAAAGCGACCCTATGTACAAGAGAACTGAATGTGGCTTTAGTGAATTAGAAATCAAGCAGAAGTTGACCATTAGGTAGAAAACTTTATTCACTCCAATACTTGAGAGGAAGAAGGAGGAAGTAGGATGGCGTCTTGGAAAAATAAGAGAAATAAGGGGATATGGAAAAGAAATAGGATACAGAAGCAAAAGCAATGGCACCATTGTGAGGGAATATATGTAACAATAGGAAGCATTATTGAAATTGCGATGGTTAATTCTGAATTGTTCATTCTTTGGCCAGGAGCTTGACTCCTCTGAAGGGATATTGTAGTATGAAAGGAAGTTCCTGAAATGCCTTAGGATCCCGTGCTAATGCATGAGCATCATTTTCTATCACATTTGAGCCTCCAATGCTTCACTATATTCAAGTCTGTGAACTGGATTAAATACACGAGGAAGAGAACAACTTAGTGAGAGTGGATGTGCGAAGCACCTCTAGATCTCCTTATCATCCCTTTCCATCAAGAGCGTGCTTGCCTTCTGACTTCTGGCTGAGTCAGTCTAAGTAGCAGCACTGGAGGGATGAGTTGAGATGATTTGTTCTCCCTGTATTGGCTAATCCCCTCTAAGCCCCACTAGGGCCCCTGTTGGTGTTATTTCAGCATACCTCTCTCTCCAGTTCCCTCTCTACTTCTGGGCTAAAGTGTTGATGTTTGCCTTCTGCCACTGGTCATCATACAGAAGTATCTCTTATAGTAGACCTCAAATCCTATCTAAGCTTTTGTAGATATTTTGTTTATGAAACTCATCCCAGATTGTCCAAATGTCTGTGCCTCTTTTTCCTGCGACGTTCCTGAACTGATCATGACAATCTAGTGGTTTCAATCTGAGTTCAGATTTTGCTCCACCTCTTGTTAGTCATGTGGATTTTGACAAAGCAAGGACCCTTTTTTGCTTTGTCTCCTCCAACTATGTTTCGGGCTCAGGATTACTGTGAGGATTATTTCGCTTAACAAGTGTAAAATATTGTGGAAAATCTCAATAACATGAGAGGCTGGTTAATGACAATGGTGTATTTAAACCTCATTTACCACTATGGAGGAGTTAAGAAAAAACTTACATTGCAAAAGAAAAGAATGACATATTTTTAAATAAATCAAAACTGTCGCAGGTTCCTTTGGTAGCTGGCCTTGAAGATGGCCTCGAGTGAGTGTCATCTCCTAGTACCACTGGTGGTGCAGTAGCTAAGTGCTTGATGACTGAACAAAGAACGGTGGTCCCAGCCCATCCAGAGGCCCGATGGGAGAAACACCTCGAAACGTGCTGTTATACAGATCATGAGTGGGAAATACTAGGGGACAGTTCTGCTCTGTCGCACAATATTACTGTGAGTAAAGATCATCAACTTGAGGATACTTATCAGTATCCCTGACCTTGGGTCATTCCCTCCATGTAGAATAGGTGAATTTGTGAACTCCAAAGGAGATTATGCAAGGGGTGACATTTGACTTCTGAGTCTGCATCATAAAAGGCGGTGCAGTTTCCACCCAGTGTTTTCTTGGATCCTCTTCTAGGACCGAAGTCAGATGCCATGTCATGAGGATCCTCAAGCAAGCCTATGGGGTGACCCATGTAGCAAGGAGCTGAAGCCTCCTGCTCACAGCCACCACTAGCAAGCCAGTCATGCGAGAGAGCCATCTCAGAAACGGATGACTACAGATACAGCTGAAATTCTGCATGCAACCCCCTTAGAGACAGTAAGCCCAAAGTGCCTAGGCAAGCTGCTGCAAACTTCTCAGTCTGTCAGAACCATGTGATGTAGTAAATATCTTTTGATATTGTAAACCCCTGAGTTCAGGGCTCATTTGGTACAGAGCAATAAATCGCTACACCTAGAGCTCATTTCCACCTCAATACATTATTTAAATACAGAAAACTGTGCTTTAAAGAAGCTAAGCCCCAAACTAGTAACAAGTAATTTAGCTGTTGTGAAACTCCTGGGTGTCAAACCATAATGACCTATATATAATGCTACAAAGAAAAATTCAGTGCCATCTTTCACGATGCTTCCCCAGCGATCGAATATTTCATCTTGGTCTGGATTTCATCTAGCTCTATGGGTAAAATAGCTTCCACCATTACTTTGGAGAGATCATTTCATAAAAAAATCATTCATGACCACAGGACAGCTACTTGGTAAGTTGAGCATTCTTTTTACATTTCCCCAAGTTCTCCATAGTATTGGTGTTACAATGTCTTATTATAACAATTATTTCTGCTAATGTTATACTTTTTCAAAGGTAGGTCATTCTGATTTTGTTACTCCTTTACTTGTAGCTTACAAAAAGTCTACTTCTTAGATTTCTTTATTGTATCCTTTAGTCTTCATTCATACATCAATTAATTCAACTTCTTCCCTAGGCCTTCTGGCTCTTTGAACTCACTCAAATTATATCCAGGGAAAAAGGAGTGTCCTCTTTTATAATAAATCTGACCATAATGCCATCTCAGTAACAGAGGTATCAAGGCATCTAAGATACTCCACTATAACATCTTTCATTCATTTGGCAAAGCCAGGAAATGCCTAAGAGTGCAAACTATTCAAGTATTAAAATTTACCTGTTATGGGATATGTTTCATTACAAGATACTGGCGCCACCAAAGGCTCAACAAATTCTAAGAACTCCCATCTAGAACTCATGATTTAATACTCCCCCCAAATTAAATGCAATCATAGTTTGTTATGATTGCTGGCTTTAATTCGGAAGTATCTGCCCTGTGGAGTATTTCCTCCAAATATTGAATTCAAAGCTATTTTACACATACTTTAAGATAAAAACTTCTCTGTTATTTTGGAGAAAGTTTCTAAGTTGTTAGCATAACAATAAGCAGCATCTTTGCGTTATTCTACAAATACATATTCCAGTGTCCTTTACTTAATTTAGTTTGACTTAGGGTATTAAACCTACAAAGTGTACTAGAACTCAGGAGCTTAATTTTTAATAATATGTTTATTGAAAGATCTTACTTATTCCATTACATCCTTCCCTCCCGTACAGTTCTGTTGTTCAATCGCATTGGGTGGGGCTGTGCAGTCATCAATGCTGTCAACTCGGCTCTCTCCCGTTTCCTCCCTGTCCCATCACTTCCCATGCCCTCAGGGAACCCCTACTGCTTAATGTCAGTGTCTCTGAGGATCCGTCTATCTTGACTACCATGTACTGAGCCATCTTAAATGTACAAATAAACATCCACAAAGCTAACATGATCACTGAGGTATATCACGTATGGACAACAATAGTAAGGGTAGGAAATCTTAAAGAACTAGATGATAGTTGTGTGGTTCGCCAGTGCCACACTGCACCTTGAATTTATCCTCCAATCTGTGAAGCCCTTCTAAGAGGGACCCTCCAATTATCTCGCTGGTGGACTTTGGGTCTCCACCACATCTGGTCCCCTGCATATCAACTTGGATGAGTGTGTTTTTTGAACATCTGATACCTCTTCCAGACATTTCATGATCACACAGCTTGATCTGTTTCTTCCATGTGAACTTTGTTGCTTCCCTGCTAGATGACTGCTTATTTGACTCCAAACCTTTAAGATCCCAGATGCTATAGCTTTTGATAGCTGGGCACCATCAGCTTTCCTCACCACATTTACTTATGCATCCATTTAGTCTTCAGTAGCTTACAATGTAGTGTCACTACTTCCACCAACAAACTCTCATATTGAAGGATATCATTTACTCTTTATGACTTTCAAAACAATTATAACTTGAACGGGAATATCACTCGCTCTTTCATCTCAAAAACTTGCTATCATAAAAAAACTATTTTTTAATCTCTAAGTACTTTTCATGTAATAATAATGTAAGCATTCCAAAGTGGTTTACCATAAGCTAACTGAAATTAATTCCAATACCAGAAGCATAAATCATTATATTATGATAGCGATATCTGAGGTTAGATTTGCATCAGGTAGAAATACAGCTGAACACACATATTTAAGAAAATAAATACCAATGTTATGGTGTTAAGTATTTGTCTTAGGCTACAAGCCTGAACAAAGATAAACCAATTCATATTGTTTTTCACAACCAAGACTATGCTTCAATGTAATGAGAAGAACACTATCTGAAAAGGATTGGACTAATAGGCTTAGATGCCTGCCAGGGACTCCCCTTCATAGTGGGTAATTGACAACCACAATTCTCCCTTAATCCAGAAGTCCCTTGAGTCAAGTGGTCCTAGCAAGTCTGCTTTCATATGCTTTCAGATGGTGATCCATATTGCATGTCGATAGCAAATGAATTGTCTCTCAGTCAATTATGGCTCACCAATTCTACATGAAATGTACTGTGTCCTTTGAACTCATCATTCATATTAAGATGAGAATTATCCTATAGTCAAGATCAATTATGGAACTCATCCTGAAATGAGATACTACATGTAACACCCTGTGTATCGCCTCTTAAACAAAATTAGCTCTTAGTACAAAATGACAACTCAATGTTCTCCTGTAAGGGCATTCTCTGTATAAAATACAGGAGGGCAGTAAATTTGGGAGGTTTATCCTTTTGAAAAGGTCCAAAGTGGTCCTCTCAAAACCACAATCCTTATTGTTGTTGATGTGAAGTGCTGTCAAGTTGATTCTGACTCACGGGTATCCCTGTGTACAGCACAATGAAACAGCCTAGTCTTGCACCATCCTCAAAATTGTCCTTTTGTTTGAACCCAGGGTTGCAGGCCTGTGTCAACCCAGCTTGTCAAGTGTTACCAGATTTTGCTCTGTCCCTCTAGTTTACCAGGAATCATGTCCTTTTCCAGAATTGTAAAAGTGACCTTTAAAAGAAATTTCATCCACCACAACCATCTGCTTTTATTATTTACTGCAAAAAGAACTCACAATTTTAATATTCATATAATCTATCTTCTATGTTATATTTTTTTAAACTTGTATATCCAATTATCTTCCCAAGAGTACAAGTCAGAATCACAAAGGAAAATAGACAAAAAGAAGGAAAAACACAAAAAGAGCTCAAGGCAGAGTTACAAGAAAACCCCAAAAAACCTACAAACTCACTGCCATCCAGTCGTTCCTGACTCATCTAGTGGACCCCTGTAGGTTTCTCAGACCCTAAGGGTTCACAGGAGTAGAAAGCCCAGTCCATCTCCCGAGGAGCTGCTGGTGGTTTCAAACTGCCCACCATGAGGATCACAGCCCAACGTTGCAACAGTGCATCATCAGGGATCATGAGCATACCTCATAAGAAAAGATACAATGAGACCAGATAGGGATCTCAGACCTTCATTTTCATTTCCTGAATGGAACTGATAACCAAAAACATTTACTCAATTGATCTTCTAATTCCTTCAATCTCCTATCAAAATGTCAGGTCCAGCAGAGGTTTTACCTGCACCTCATTTTTAAAATCATATCCTGCTTTAGAGAAGCAGATTTTTTTATATATAACTAGGGCCTGAAATGATCATTGTAAAAGCAGGGTAATATTTTCAAGATAAGACGAGAGATCTTAATTTCCCTAAATCATCAACGGACAAAAGGAAACAAAATACATAGAGAAAGAGAGGGACTGTTTCCTATTCAAGCATGCTGTTTAAGAGCTAATGGGGGTATTGCTATGATTAGTAGACTAGAGTGTATGTCTTCAGAGAAATTAGCGGGAACACATAAAGGGATAGACACCAACCAATATTTACACTGGAGGTGAAGCTACATTTTATTTCATCGGGGTTCAAATATTACTAAAGCGAAATACATTGCTCAGATTGACAATGGCCTCAGCTCGTCCCAACCTGGGTGCCTTTGCTTCCCCTGAACTCTTGCTGTCAACGGCCATTTGTAATCTTCTGAAGCTTCACATTTTAGCAGGTGGGGGGATTCATGGGCTGCTCCACCTTCGAGTGGGTGAAGAGCAAACTGCAGATGAGTAAAGCATAACATCCAAGCTCTCCACAATATTGATGCTGCAAGAATCTCCCTACCTGCATGATGCATCCTACCTAGTAAACCATCCCAAAACAGTAGGCTGCAATATTTCAGATTACAGAGGCCTAACCACCTGGTTTGTCCACCACTGCTTAGGACTGAAAAGCGGATATGGTGTGCTTATGTACCCAACAGGTCTGGAAGATAAATACAAGAAGATTTTCTTTTCTGAGCACACTACGTGAGTACTCTATGCATGCTGATATTTACAACATACGTTTAGAGATGCTTCACATGGATCAGCCTGTAGGCGTAATTTTGGCATGTTAGTTTGTGACAACTGCATTCACTTAGAGGGGAAAGAAGGTAAAACGATTATTCTAAATAAAATTTTGGAAGACTCCTCCAGGTTTGAAATCTGGATTTCAGTTCAACAATTCATTGTCTTAAACTAAAAAGATGGGGCTTTGCTCAGAACGAATGAGGCGATCAGACCTTTGTCCCTGTTGGCTCCTAGCATCTGTTCATATTCTGGTCCCTTTAAAACAACAACTGGCCATACATTAGGCTCTCTTGTGACACCCACTACCAATCTTAAAAAATAAATCATTTTATCAGGGGCTCTTCCATATATTATAACAGTCCATACATCCATTATATAAAGCAGACATGTACAATTGTTGGCATCAACCATTTCTAAGCATCATCTTTCCTCTTGAGTCCACTGATATCAGTTCATTTGTCCCCCTCTCTACCCCACCCTGCACCTCCATGAACCCTCAATATATTATGCATTGCTACTATTATTTATCCATATCTTACACTGCCCAGTCTATCCCTTCATTTAATATCCTGGTACTCGTCCCCCTTGAGGGGTTTTATTCCACTGTCATTACTATCCATTCCCCCTTCCCCCTCTTCTTCCCGCTTCCCTTCCTCTGTCCTCCTGGAATCACTGCTCCCCTTACTGTTTCTGAGGGGGTTTGTCTATATTGAGTCTATACTGCTCCTATCTACCCTCATGATCACAGAGGCTGGTACTCCAAGTGTTAAATTAGCGAAAATATCTAGTGTTTGAATAAAATCGTAGGGTCTCCGTTTTTCCCCCTCATTAAACAAACGAACCAAACTCACAGTCATCTAGTTGATGCTGACTCATAGCTTCAACTCATAGCAACCCTGCAGGACAGAGTCAATAGCACTGACCCTAGTGGGTTTCCAAGGCTATAGTTTTTACTGGAGCAGACTGCCTCCTCTTTCTCCCTGAGAGCCACTGGGGGTCTCAAATGGCTGAGCTTGAAGACAGGACCACAGTGTTTAACCACCATGCCGCTGCAGTTCACGCCATCTGTGGGCAGTGGTTCTTCGTTGACGATAGCTTGAATATTTATTTCTTTGTGTGGAAATTTTAAGAGCATTTCCTGGAGACGTACTCTCCTATCATCCACAATCATTGTATATAACTCTGTAATGCAGTTCTCTCCCAGGGAAACAGCGACAAGCTGGTTTTTAAAAGAGTCTTCCCAAAGTTCTGTTGGAGATCACAAGATTCTTGTCACATGAATATGCACTTTAACCAGGTTGCTTGATAAAAATTCTAATTTTCAAGGCTCTACAGTCACACATGTTATTCAGATCACCCCTTTCTATACATTAGCAGTTTTCCATCTTTGGCTTCATTTTTGGTTGATTTTTCATCAACTCCTACAGCTGAGACACTCAGAAGGCTTCTGGAATCCCTCTTCTGCACAGATTTCTTGTTTTCAAGTAGTCCTGTCATTCAAATTTTAATGCACCCTGGAGCAAGAAAAGGATCTTGTCATCCACAAGACTGGTAAGCCCCTCTGTGTCTTTAAAGTAGCACAAAGACTGTCCATCATTATTAAGACGGGAGCTTATTTGAAATCCCGAATCCAAATCCTGTTGCATTTTGGATCAATGCAGTAGACTCATGGTGGCCTTTGAGTGTGGCTTAGAGCTGCCCCATAATGTGTCCAAAGCAGAACTCTTCACAGAGGCAGACTAGACTGCCATATCTTTTCCCCGACAGTGATTGGTTTTGGAAGTGGTGATGGTGGGCAGTTCAGCCTCATAGCAACTCTGTGCACAACAGAACAAAACACTGCCGGGCCCTGGTCCATCTTCCCATTCACCGTTCTGATCCATCAGGAGTGGCTAGCAGGTTAGAACTGCCAACGCTTTTCTTAGTAGCAGAGCATGAAACCACTTACCACGACACCACCAGAGCTCTTGGGGAGCCACGTTTAGTGAGCAATAATGGATTCAGATCAGAATCTTTCACGCATTTTAAAGAAGATCTAGCTTTAGCCTCCTCCTTGCAATCATGAGCCAGTATAACCTTTCCCAGTCAGTCTCCAGAAACACCCTACTGAAACTATCTAACTTATGGAAGAAGTATTTGTCTTGAAAGCATTTTAGACAGGGGTAATACATTTTCACACTTTTCAACAGTTCAGTGTCAGAAAGCCGACTTCTCATTTCCTTAAGTGCTCAAGGCCACTTCCAATCATTCCTCTTCTAACTTGCTATAAAAATCACTGCTTCTTTAAAACATAGCTACCCTTCTATAGGGTGCTCTGCTTTACGATAGATGTGTATCTATTTATTTGTTCTTTTTCAACATTCACTGAGCATTTTATCTGTGAGTCATAGTCTTGCTTTCCCGTTCCAAGGAACATTATGATCCTATGAGACGTGGATCTTCATTCAGATGAACCCGATTCAAGAGTAAGCTCAGAGTACACTGACCTCCTTAATATTCTATGAATTTGAAGCCACCTTCATCTGCTATTTTAGTGCAGGTTTCAACCAAGACAAGTTAAACTGCAGTACTATCCTGTACAAGAACCTCCTACGTTCATTCACGAATCAGTTCAACAAACATGAAGCAATAACTATATACAGTAGAACCCCGGATCTTGACGCTAATCCATTCTAGAAGGAGCGTCTGGATGCGATGCAGTTGAGTTCCGAATCAATTTTTTTTTCCCACACCAAGTATCTGAAAACAGATCAATCCATTCTCAACCACCAAGTTTTTACCTTAACCTTGCCTTTCTATACAAAACATGACACAGAAATTTCAAAGTAAGTAAGTTCGGGGTTAATATAATTTAAATAAGAAACACAACTTTAAAAAGTTTTTTACCAATCACAATATGGCCCGTACCTTGAGACGGATGAGGATCTGGATCTGTGGACACAGATGTGGAGAGGAGGTGTGGAGAGAGTCATTGTTTGGAAGGGGAAGCCCCTTCCATCAAATCAATTGGTAGCTGCGTTATAGGAGTTTTTCTTTCCCTTCGTTGCCTTTTTCTCTAGGACCTGGCTGGGTTTCCCTAAAAAAAAAAAAAGAAATCTGTCTACTGTGGTCTGCTGTTGGCATTTCCTTAACTGTTTTCTAAAAGGGCTTACTAAACCATCTTCAACAACATGGATAACATGGTTAACAAGATAATTATCATGATGATTCTTTTCAAAAAACTCTTTCTTAGGACCCATGTCTTTGTATCTAAAAACAGTAAAAAGCCACAAAAACTAAGAAAATTAGAGCAAAATGCTTGGAACACAGCTGTAAGGGGTTTAAACAAAGAACGATACTAACAACACCAACTATCACTGAGTGACCAAAACATGAACTGCTTTCATTTATAAAAATCCTGTGCATCGGGTCGAATTCCGATGTTTTGGTCCAGCTCTGATACAATACTGCCTTGATATTTCTAACCGAAATCCAATTATGTTGAGTACCAATGCGGTGGAGTACTGGGGTTCTATTGTACCTTTTGTGGAGCCCTGGAGGTATACTAGTTAAGCATTAGATTGCCAACTGAAAGATCAGCAGTTCAAAACCACCAGCTGCTCCATGGGAAAAAAGCCAGGTTTTTCTACTCTCATAGAGTTACAACCTCAGAAATTTGCAGGGTCAGTTCTACTCAGTGTGATAGAGCCACTCTGAGTCAGCATCGAATCAATGGCAGTGAATGTGTTGTATTTATTTGTTTATTTCCAGATATGTACCTCTTGGAGATAGAGTATAAAATCCAAGAGAAGGCTACTTGCCTTCCTGGAGCACATGCTCTTGTGGAAGAAGATAGAGTTACCTTAAATAATACTAGATATGTTTGTAAAAATATACATACACTTACAAACCGAGACAAATGCAAAGAGAATAAGGAATTTGATGCGCGATGAGAACTTGTAGCATAGCAACGGAATATCATTGTGTAAGAGGGTATCCGTTTGTCAGATGAAGTCACTATTGGGCTGATTACAGGAACCCAGGACACAATGGCTGGTTCTCAATGCATAGGTAGGAGCTCTTTACGTCCCTAGTTCTTTTCTCTCTGGTGCCTTGGCCCTAAAGTCCAGCTGTATCAACATCTCTTCACTCTACCTCAGCCTCCTTATTGCATCAGGATCGTAGGAACTCTGGACTTCTCCTCCCGGTGGAATGGTCCAGAACATGCCTCCAGACAGAAGGCCAGAGCAGTCATGGCTCCCGTTTCTTGTGTTCCCTTTGGTAAAGGGCCGCAGACACACACTGCATGCTATCTCCTACCTAAAAGCGGTCATTTTGCGTTGTTTTATGGTTGTTTACAGCAGGAGCACTCAGTAACGTACCTCAGTGACTCCTCCTGGCCAGAGGCCAAAGTCTCTACTTGCTGCTTATATTCTCTAATTCTATGTCAGCTGTAGAGCCCTCCTTCATCTTAAATGGTCTCCAGTGTGTTTGCCTTGTCCTTCCCCTTAATAGATTCATGCTCTAGGACAGCGGTTCTCACCCTGTGGGTTGCGACCCCTTTGGAGATCGAATGACCCTTTCACATGGGTCACCCGGTTCATAACAGCAAGAAAATTACAGTGATGAAGTAGCAACAAACATAATTTTATGGTTGGGCCTAGGATCACCACAACTTGAGAAACTGTATGAAAGGGTCATGGTATTAGGAAGATTGAGAACCACTGCTCTAGGATGATCTCATCTGCCTCCATGTCTTGAACTTATTTCTTCAGGACAGTTGGCGCTTGATCACACTCCTACGCTTCCTCTTACAATGGTTGAATGTTGATCATTCTTCTGGGTACACATTCTCTGTTTATTTCTTCCACCTTCGTTTGATGCTTCCTGTGTTACAATATTTTTCTCCCTAGAGTCATAGGATATTTCAATGCTGCATCATGAAGGTTGATTTTTTTTTCCAGTTCTGTTAGCTTGTAACATGCTGAGTTCATTCTTACATTTTCATTTTCTAACTTAATTGTACTCCTGCCCAAGCTGTGCACTGGACAAGAGGCAGTGGCTTAAGTAGGACGCAAGGATAGTGCATGGTTTCAAATCAGGAAAGATTTTATCTTTTTACCATACTTATTCAAACTGCAGGTTGAGCAAATAATCCAAGAAACGGCACTCCGTAAAGTATAATAGACTCATTACCAGCTTACTGAGAGCTGAGGACTTGAAGCACTTACTGTTAAAGATGCCATGTTCAGTATAGATTGCACCTCAGCATAAAGAAAATAAAATTTTCATAACTGAACCAATATACAGCATCATGGCACACGGAGACAGAATTACTGCTGTCAAGGATTTTATTTTACCTAAATCCACAACCTATGCTAATGGCAACAGCAATCCAGAAATCAAATTGCATAATGCTTTGGACAAATCTTTTACAAATGATCTCTCGATAGCAGTGGTTCTCAACCTTCCTACTGCTGTGACCCTTTCATAGTTCCTCATGTTGTGGCGACCCCCGCCCAACCATAAAATTATTTTCGTGGCTACTTCAGAACTGCCATTTTGCTACTGTTATGAATCGGACGACCCCTGTGAAAGGGTCAATCTACCTCCAAAGGGGTCGTGACCCACAGGTTGAGAAGCGCTGCTCTAAAGTGTTAAAAAGTGATGCTGTCACTAAGGACTAACATGTGTCTGATTCAAGCCATGGAATCTGCAATCATCTCACATGAATGCAAGAACTACATGATAAGCAAGAAAGCCCAAGGAAACATAGATACTTTTGAATTGTGAGAACAACAAGAATGCTGAGCATGCCATAGGTTGCCCGAAGCACAAACGAAGGATCCTTGTTAGAAATAGAACCAGAAGGCTCCTTGGAAGGGAGCTTGTGATCCTTCATCTCAGTACTTTGGACACTTTATCAAGAGAGACCACTTTTTGAGAGGGTCACCAGGCATGGTAAAATAGAGGGGTAGTTTAAAATGAGGAAGACCTTCAGCACGATGGATGGACACAATGGCTGCAATAATGCGCTCAAAAACAAGAACAATTGTGCGGGTGGTGCAGGACCGGGCAGTATTTTACTCTGTAGAGTCACTGTGCGTGAGAACCAGTTTGATGCCACTTTGTGAGACAAACAACTAGACCTTATCACTTGGAAATCCAAAGGCTTCTGGAAAGCACTGTCCCAAACGGAATTCCCCATCTCCTTCCCCAGGTGGCCCATCTTCTCACATTCTCTACAGCAGCAGGGTGACACACTGTCCTCCACTGAGGCACGTGTACAAATTTAGATTTTACTCCAGCCTCCTACTTTTGTCTGACCCCAACACCCAATGAGCTACTAAGCCTTACAGATTATACTTCATCAATATTGCTCAAAATCTCCTTTCTATCTGCAATGCACACACTTAGCTAAACCCTCCTATCTCTCCCCCACATCACTGCAAAGCTTCTCTTAAGAGTTAATCCCTATATTGAATGCAATATATGCCAAGCCTTGTTTCTAAAATATGAGAGCTTTTCTGATGCTTATAACTAGTCTAGTTAGGACTGCAGAAAAAGAAACGAGAGCAAACTGAAATTATTTTTCCCAAATGTGCAATGATGAGAAGAGGCAGGATTGATTTAAACACAGTCCATCTCTAGTCTTTGGTCCGAACGATTGGTTTATATTGCTTTTCAAACAGCTTTGGAGCCTCAATTTAATCCACTTGGCACACTGATTTTTCTTCAACGTGAATCCAAGCACTGCTCTCCCTTATCTAACATCGCTCAGTATCTTATCTTCTTCCGAGGGAAAAATCCATATATGACATCATCTATGTCCTCTACTCTTAAGAACAATAACAATACCCCTGTCCACCCGTTTTCCTTTACGATAATTAACTCCTATTCATAATGAAACCAATTTAGGTGTCCTCAGATGGGGGAATATTTCTTCATGACTTATCCTTTATCTGGGATTCAAGTTCACATTCTATGTTCCTTTAATGCCTTATGTTTATTGATATCATAGTGTCTCACTCTTCCCATCATCTACTAGAGCAGCGGTTCTCAATCTGGGGTTACGATCCCGTTTGGGGGTCGAATGACTCTTTCACAGGGGTCACCTGATTCATAACAATAGCAAAATGACAGTGATGAAGTAGCAACAAAAATAATGTTATGGTTGGGGGGGGTCACCACCACATGAGGAACTGTATGGAAGGGTGCAGCACTAGGAAGGTTGAGAACCACTGTACTAGACCCTGAGGTCTCTAAAATCAAGGGTAAGGTCTTCTCCCTTGTGTTTTGTTTCCAATACAACAAGAGTATTTGAAATATTGTTAAGTGCCCATTAAGCATTTGAATTAATGAATGGGGGAGGAGGGCCCATAAACCAGCTGCATTTCTCTCAACCCTAAAGAATTAAGAAGCTCTTTAAAGGCATTCTTTGTCACTGATTGAACTGCTAGAAGTAGTAAATGGAGTTTCCTTTCAATGACAAAGATAAATCATTCTCCCCTGAATTGTTTCTAGCTTTCAAAAGGCCCACCCATTGATCCTCAGTGCATTTGAATGGCATTTTATCAACCATCAAAGTTCTTGGCATGGCAGGAAATGCAGAGGAGCAATTAGGCTTTTCTTGCAGCAAACTTTCTATAAAACTTGAGGAAGAAGCTACAGAGATGGTTAGAAAACCCAAGGTCACGCATTAGTTCCTCTTCATTTTCAGTGAGGGTTGGAAACCAGTCACCCTAGTATTTCTAGTGACATGGGCTTTATCCATCTTCATCTATCTTATTTTTTAAAGACTCTAGTATACAGTTTTTACATAACAGTCTAAAAGTAAACCTTTGAGAAGACCTGTAAGTAGTATGGCGTATTGATATCACTTCCATTTTCTCTCTATACTCAGCCCATACAGCATACCACCCTGCCACATGGCTCCTCAGAGAACAGGAAGTCCCGGTTCTCTGTCCATATCGAGGTGTCTACTTTGTAGAAATATCACACACTCACCTGGCTAAAGAGCAAATAAACTTAAGTGCCGTAGGTTACCCCACCACCACCATCACATTCTCATTTATCAGGTGAAATGGGATTCAGGCTGTCATGACTAATGGCATATCATATTCCTGACTGTCAAATTAGGCCAGCAGATAGCACAAACATAATTTTGCCGCCGTGCACCTACATTTTTTCCCCACATTTCTTTTATGGAAGAATGCATATAATCTGCTTGGAACCTGCTCTGGTGGGTCCTGGTTTTGCACAGTGGGGTTGATTCCTAACAAGTCTTCATTAGATGTGTTATCAATATTAATCCCATGACTTCCAGGTTGTGACATCAGCTACAAGGGAGGGCATCGAATGAATACTGTTGGGAAAGATGGTTGGGACAGCAGGACATCAAGGCAAATGCCTCTGGAGTCAGCCTTTTCCATCGCAATATTCCCTACTGCACAGCTACACAAGACAAAAAACCAAACTCACTGCCATGGAGCCCATGGCAACTCATAGTGACCCTGTAAGACAAGGTTGATCTGCCCCATGAGTTTCTGAGACTGTAACTGTTTACAGGAGTAGAAAGCCCTGTCACCCCCCCCCTCAGATTGGCTGCTGGTTTCAAACTGCTGACCTTGCAGTTAGCAGCCCATCAGGTTCAGTTCCCAGCCTCTAATCAATGTCCAATTAATGAGAGGTGCTAATCATGTAAGCATGCATTCTCCTACATGTCCATGTGTCCAATCATGTTGCTGTGTCTTCTTTCCTTCCATCTCCCTCCCTCCAGTCACACACATACACACACACACACACACACACACACACACACACAAGTACATTTAGCATGGTCTCATCTTCCTCTGTACTATGTAAGATATGTAAGATTCCATACTATATCTACTTGTTGGCGGTGTGCTAATTTTTTTTTTGTACTTTTCTTTTCTGAGCATGTGATAGATAAATTTGGTAGGCAGTCTAGCTTAGGGGCTGGGGCATCCATGATGCATGCCCAGAGGTCTGAGCTACGGAAACAAGGAGTGACACACTGCACATGCTCAGAGGTTCAGGTTTCCTGCCAGGAAGGGGAGGTACACCTAGGTGGGTGCTGCACATGGATAGGCCCACCTAGGCCAGGTCAATTCAATTCAGCCAATGGGGTCAACCAGGGTCGTCCACCCCGCCTCCCCGCAGAATAATTGAAAAGGCAGGAGCCAGAAGCCAACCACATGACTTTCTGACCGGTTTCCAGCCAGGCTGCACGTGTGTGCGAGGAGCCCTGTGGGTGCCTGTGTAAACCTGAAACTTCTTCTAAGCCTCATAAAACTCGCTTGGACCACAAACCAGGCTTTGGCTGAATTCTTTCTCGCGCGGAGCCAAGGACCAAGGTGTATCTCTCCCTGAGAGATCTAACAAATTCAAAAACAAAATGGGCTGCTATCAATTCTCTCTGACTCCTATTGACTCTGGAGGACAGAGCAGAACTGCCCGTGTGGGTTTCTGAAGCTATGACTTTTCATTAGAGCAGAAAGTCTCAATCTTTCTTCCTGAGAGTAGCTGGTGGATTCAAACTCCTGACCTTTGACCTAGCAACCCCAAACCTAGATAGCTAGATAGACATAGATAGGAGCAATTAAATAGATGCTGATTTGTGGCAACCTTCTGTACAATAGAACAGAACGCTGTTCAGGCTTGCCTTACCCTCAAAATTGCCCACATGTTTGATGCTATCATTGTGAATTTGGTACCAATCCATCTTTCTTGTAAGTGCAGGGCTCTGTCACTCTCGTTGGCCCTCTACTTCACTGAACAGAATATCTGTTGTCATTCTTTAGGTTTTCTTTGACTAATTTTCAGAAGCAGACCACCTGGCCTTTCTTTTCACTCTGTATTAGCTCCTCTGAAACTAGCCCATCACTGGTAATTCAGCTAGTATGTGAAATACTAGTGGTGTAACCTCCTACATCATCATAACACAAGCGCTACCGCACAGTAACAGATGGCCAATGTGTATGAGTGTGAGATAATTGCCGATCTGGAACTTTCAATAATAGGTTAGGCTTTCTTACATATACCTTCTCGTAATCTGACAGATGCTATCAGTCACCCTCTATGTAAAGAAAACCAAGATCCTCACAACTGTACTAAGAAATAACATTATGATAAATTGAGAACAAACTCAGGCTGCCAAGGATTTTGTTTTACTTGGGTCCACAATCAGGGCTCATGGAAGCATAGACAAGTAAGGAACCAATGTGTTACACTGGGTAAATCTTCTGTACAAGACTTCTGTGAGGTGTTGAAACGTGTAGGATCCAGCCGCACACCTGGATGGGTTCTAAGGGGGATAAATTGAGGGGTAAATAAAAGAGACATGAGACAAGGCATGCAAGAGCTCACCTGTACTGGAACCATAATGAGTGAGTGATGTATTTGCTCATGGCCCTATGTAACCTCAGGCATGCAAGCCAAGGTAAGCACATACATAACAGGAGGGGGTTGTATTGGAGGCACACACATAATAGGAGGAGTACGAGGTAGGGGTACACATGCAATAGGAAGGGCAGGTTCTAGAGGCATACCTGTTACAGGACAGTACATACATAACAAGTTAGGTGGATTATAGAGTCAAGATGGCTGCCTAACCTTGGTTGTCTCTGAGCTGGCTTGACAGTAGGTGCCTTTTAACTCTTCTCCAGGGGAATAATTTATGATCCGTATCAGAAGGGAACAGGCCATACTTAGGGTAGATAGTCTGACTGCTCTTGATGGCAGACAACCTTTATGAAAATAACCTTCAGGCAGTTGACCTGTAAGAGTATAGTAAGCGACCGTGTGCTAGCAAATAACACTTCACAATTGGCATTATTAATGGGGGACATTGAGAGGGATAACTTTTACTTAGGAGAATATGACTGGAACACATCTTGAACCCACAAACATGAAGGTCCCCCTCCACAGGAACCCCAGTCTCCCAGACTTCTTAACACATTAGCATTGAGAGTTTGCCCACATACAATCTCTTCCCTGTTCTGTTTCCCACAGAAAAGCAAGGATGTTACCTTGAGGACTAAGGTTTCCATGAGTCAACAAATGGTATTCTCAGTAACTTCACATGCATGTGAAACTTGGACACTGCATAAGGAAGACTGAGGCAGAATCAATACAATTGAATCGTGGTGCTGGTGAAAAGTATTGAGAGGACCACGGACAGCCAAAAAATCTGTCTTGGAAGAAGTACAATCCAGAATGCTCTTTAGAGGCAAGGATGACAATTTTTCATTTCATATCCTTTGTCTACCTTATCAGGAGAGACCAGTCCCTGGAGAAGGATGTCATGCTTAGGAAAGTAGAGAAGTAGTGAAAAAGAGGCAGGCCCTTGACAAATTAGACTGACACACTGGCTACAATGGTGGGCTCAAATGGAAGGACAACAGAAAGATGGCACAGGACCTGACAGTGTTTTATTCTGTTGTCCACAGAGCTGCTGTGAGCCAGCACCGACTCTATGGCACCTCACAACAACAACAACAACACTAATCACTGACCCTAGAGCGAACATGATCGTTTTGCCTTCTGGTAGCCCAGGAGGCACAGTGGTTCAAGCACGGGTCTGCTAACCACAAACCCAGCAGCCACTTCAGAGGAGAAAGAGGTGGCAATCTGTCACCATAAAGAGTCAGATTCAGAAATCCCGTGGGGGAAGTTCTGCTCTGTCCCGTAGGGTTACTCTACATTGGGATCAAGTCGATGGCCATGGATTTGGTTTGGGGCTTTAGAGAACAGATTTAAAAGAATACAGATCCAGTATTTAAAAATAGGTGTGTGTTTATTTTGTTTCTTTCTTTTCCACGCTAGACATGGTTATTTCACAAGATGAATGGCTCTCCTATGATTCTCCAGGAATCACAGGAATAGGCAGTCAACCAACAGCCAACCTCACTGCCCTCCAATCAATGCCGACCTATAGCATCCCTACAGGACAGGGTCGAACTGCCCCTGTGGGTTTGTGAGACTACTACTCTGCAGGGGAGAAGTAGTTAGATGAAAAGGTTATTGACCTTGGACTTGTCTTTTTATAGGAACTTTGCCTAAGAGAAGGAAAGAAATTACTGAGATCTTTATCTCTTCCAAAGGACAAGAGTTGGCTTTATTGAGTGTCCCTTTTTCCTCCACTGTATTCTTGTGCGGTTATCCAGGCTACAATGAGTCTCTTCTTATAGCTAATTCTAAACTTAAAAAAAAAATCTAAGTTCCATAATCCATGTGTAGAAGTTTTGAGTAAGTGCTGTATGTGTGTGTGTGTGTGCATGTGTGTGTGTGTGTGTGTGTGTGTGTGTGTGTGTGTGTATGTGAGAGGGAGAGAGAGAGAGATACAAAGAGATGTTGGGTTTTAACTCGGCATTAGAAGAATCTTCATATACACATGTGTAGACCTGTGGTCTAAAGGCCCTTCTGTGTGTGACATTTTTTGCAGGTGACCCTGAGGAAAACCCCTACATTTCACTTGATACAGTGCCTCTAGTGTAAACAGAGGGCGTTGAACGTCTCTCTTTTCAGATACTAAGCTCTGTGTTTGCAAACCTTCTGCCAGTTGTCAAATGGTGGCATACGATAGGCTTCAGTCTTGGGTATCGTGTGTCATGCCTCAAGCGTATAAGAGAGAAATGTAAGGTGTCAGAGGTCATTCTTGTTATGGCAAAGCCAAGTTGATCCAGACTCACCTTGCTCCTTTTCTCTGAACCCATAATTATAGGATTCTAAGGCCGACGGGTTAGCGTCTACTCAGGTTGCATTTGGGTCACAAGGTGTAATCTAACCCTCTCAAACTAAAATCATAAAAAATTACTCCAGAGCTGGAAAATGCCAAAACAAACATGTTTTTAACAGATTCAGGGAAAGCAGAAATAAAGTAGTGTTTTCCCCAGGAAATGGTCTGTAATATCCAAAGCCAGAAACAGCGGGGTTTCTTCTGCTTTCTCCCCCCCCCCCTCCCTCCCTGGCCTGGCCTTTTGACCAGCAAGTGGAACCGCTTTGCTTAGAAGCAAAAGAGCATCTGATGTGGCCGGCAGGACGATTCAGTGACTGGCAGTGGCTTCGCATCAAAGTCATCGCAGGCAGAGAAGACTACTGAAGCAATGCTGAGTGCACCCCCATCCCTCTTTCCAAGGAGCATCTCAGATGGGCGCCTTCCATGTGCTCAGCAAGTTCATAAATTCTCCCTCTTTTTACTAGCCCCCAGTGTGCCTGACTGGGAGAATGCTGGCATCCGTCACGTTATCCGCTGGCTCATCCCTGAGTCTAGTCAGTGGATGACTTAGAAATGAGCGAGGTTCTCAAGAGTCGTGGTGTTTATGGATAAAGAGGTCACTGGCACAGTGGACAGACATCCACCCCATTGAGAAGCTCCATTTCCTGCTACCGTGTGCGAAGACACCCAGGACGTCCTTCTACGCGTGTGTGGGCCAACTGTTTACAAGTCTTTAGAAGAACCTCTTGTAAGAAAAACACACTTGAATAGAAACACACAGAGAGTTCCCTGTGGAATAGCCACCAGCCCCTTGGTTGTGCGTATCTGGAACACAAGGGAAGCAAGGCCTGGCCTCCTGCCCCTTCTTCTACTCTTTCCCACCCAGCCTTTCCCAATACGATCGTAAGCCACCAAATGCGGCCATCAAGTTACGCCTGCCTCATAGCAACCCCACGGGCAGGGTAGAACTGCTTCTGTGGACTTCCAAGACACTAACTCACTGGGGGAGCAGACAGCCTGCCCCGTGTCACCTGCAAGCCACTAGGCTCCTCTGAGGTTGCTGGGAAAGTGGTCATTCATTATGACATCAGCATGACTTAGCAAGTAACTCCAGCACCCCTGAAGATGCCCTTTAGAGACAAATGTCTATTCGTGGTTGCTAAAGGCTGGCGAGCACAGCAAAAAAGAGAGAAAGCCCTGCGAAAGGGGGATTGACACAGTGGCTGCCTCCATGGACTCAAACCTAACAGTTGTGAGAATGTGCAGGGGCAGAACATACTGGCTTCTCTTCTGCCAACTTGGCAGCACCACACAACAACCAGGGCTATCCTCAGTGGCGGAATTGGCTAAGCATTGGGTTTCCAACTGAAAGGTTGGTGGTTCAAACGCAATAGTCACCCGACGGGAGAAAGATGGGGGAGTCTGTTTCCATAACGATTTTCAACATCAGACACAAATCGAGAGCAGTTCTGTGTCCCATAGAGTCACTGTGAGATAGAACTAAGTCCACAACGCAAACCCAACCAAAGCCACGGCCACTGAGTCAGTTCTGACTCATAGTGGCTCTCATGGACAGAGAAGAACTTCCCTGTGTGCGTTTCCGAAGTTGCCACTTTTTACAAGGAGAGGAAGACTCCTCTTTGACTCATAGTTTTAAACTGCTGACCTGTGGTTTCCAGTTCAACAGCTGGGTAGGGATTGGAGGAGGAGGAAACAGAAGTGATTACTAAAGGGAGAATGGGTTTCTGTTTGGAGTAATGTTTTGGTCCGTACATAGCGGGGATAGTAACTCAATTCTACACTTAATAATGGTTAAGACGTCAACTTTTGCTACATGCACTTTATCACAAACAGTTATATTATGAGCTCCCACAACATTGGGATGTTTTCCTGTTTGACATTTTCTCCATCGGTGTTGTTCTCCGCTTGAACAGGTAAAGGCCAACTCGTCTGCTTGAATGTGTGGTTTCACATAATGTTGTGTGTTTGCCTGTACTTGTGCCTAGGTAGCATCGCAAAATGCACAGTGAACAATGAAGTAGATAATGAAATCTATTGCCTAAAAATACAAATAGAAAATTATTTTCCCCAAGGGAACTTACCTTCCCCCCTGCCCTCAATTGTTCCAAATTAATGATTGAATGTATGGGTATTGTCCCAATGAATGGTCGACGGAATTCTGTTTATCCTCACCATATAGAACATGCCTACTCAGGAGAACTCTTGCTGGGAAAGGTAATGTCCAGCAGAGACATCTCTAAGACACTCCGTAGGCATTTTGACTTGTATTTTCTTTTTCAAGGGATGGATGATAGGCAAAGTGAGGCGATCTCATGGGTCTTCTTAATTTAACAAGAGAAAGTGAATAAACCAAGGTTATATAAAGGCTTCTTTAAGCTCACGGGGACATCTGTCAGAATTAGAAATTGAAGAGCCCAAACTGACACCACATTTTATAAGCTTATTTCAGTGGAGGTCAATAGCATTGGAAAAAAAGGAACAGGATGAGCAATGGCTCAATGTTCAGCTGCCCAGGGAACGGTTGGCAGTTCAAACCCACCAACCACTCCACAGGAGAAAAGTCCCAGAAATCAGTTCCCCTTAAGATTCATAGGCTGTGAAACCCTATGAGGCAGTTCTACTGTGTCCTGTAAGGTGGGCTGTGAGGGTCCACTTGATGGCACATCGCCACATACTCACTTACTGTCATCTAGTTGACATCGACCCACAGAGACCCAACAGAGTGGAGTAGAACGGACCCTGTGAGTTTCTAACACCGTAGTTGTCAATGGAGCAGAAAACCTGTGATTCTCCCACAGAGCAGCTGCTGGTTTCGAACTGGCAATCTTGTGGATTGAAGTCCAACACAGAAGCACTATGCCACCAGGGTTCCTCACAACAATATCACAACATGTCCTTTGAAAATAATTGGCCAAAATAAGGGCACTAAGCCCCATGGTGAGAGACAAACCTGTACGCCTAGAACAAGTCCACCTTGACTTTGTGCTTCCTCCAAGGCTTTGATGTTGCTAGCCAGACATCCTTCCGTCCTGAGGGGTCACACAAGAGACTGACATTTCTAATCCTATGACTCTAATCTCAGATTATCACAGAGAATAGACTCAGGTATTAGG
Source organism: Tenrec ecaudatus (assembly GCF_050624435.1). NCBI lineage: Eukaryota > Metazoa > Chordata > Mammalia > Afrosoricida > Tenrecidae > Tenrec > Tenrec ecaudatus. Next base: position 148,450,248 of record NC_134539.1, on the reverse strand, counting down.
ACCGAGAGCATGTTTTAAGATCAGCAGTCTGTGTTTCTGCTTTTTTGCATTTTGCTGCCGACCCTTCTGCAATATCAACGGGATAAATCAACACACAGTGTACTTGCCAAATGGGAAGTCATAGAGACCGGAGCTGGCACGCTCATTCCTTGCTGCCGTATATTCCACTCCGGCCCAGCTGCCCCAAACTAGCCAGGCAGGCTTTCTCCTGGCAGCCACACAGGACAATCAGTATCCCTCACTCTCCTGGCTCTCTTCAAACTTCCACTCCCAGGAAAGAAAGAGACCGCATGCTTTGCAAAAGATTAAGATGCTCACTTTACTACGTAAAACATTTCGCCATGCCGCAATCTTCATTGTAACAGAAGTACATAATAAGAATAATCATTTCCTCTTTAGCCCATCAATTGAACTTTTTATTGTCTTTGACAAGCACGCTGAAGGCTTTGCGGAAAAAAAGCAAGCAAGCCTAAATTAGGGGTCACCAGGGGACAGCCTTGTTTTATTTTATATTCTCTGTGTTTCCTTTGTCTCTTTCCAATTTGGGAGAGAAAATACGCAACTGTTGCGCTGAAAAGCAAATGCCATGACGTTTCTACTCCACTGGTTTCTAATAAATAATTTGTTACCGAGGACAGAGGTTGCTGGAAGCCTCTCACAGGATTGAGTCCCTTTTAGCCAAGAAAGGGTTGAGTCAGGATTTAGCCTTGATGTGGGTTGGACGATTTTCTAAGTCTGAGGCTAAACTGCCTTCTTAGTTTCTTGAACAACAACAACAAAAAGACTGATCCAAGGGGACTGATGTTTTGTTCAAGGACTCCAAAAAATGATACAAATTCTTCACATGTGGCTGAGAGTCACCTGTGCTGAAGTTGAATGCAAGAAGGAGCGGCCTCTCTGTGTAGAACCATTTCAATGAAAATGAGAGCGAGGATTCTCCAAAACGTATCCAAGACCAACTGCTTACGGCCCTGTTTCACGAAGTAAAGAATAATTACTTTTGCCAGCCACACTTTACTTATTTCAATATTCCTACTTGTAATATACGAATTGCAAATGATGAAATACATACTGTGCGTTTCTGAAGCTCCTTTTGTATCATAACCACGGGAAGCTCTCTATCTGGCTGCCCATGAATAGTCTCTAAAACGTCAGTGAAAAGGATGCTGGATCCTTGTGCAAATCGATGCCAAGTCCAAGCAGAAGGGCGGCGACTAAGAGGAGGCGCTCAAGATGATGGATTGACACAGGATCCTCAACCATGGCCAGAAGCATCGGAACCATTGTGAGGCCAACGCGGGGTCGGGCAGGGTTTCCTTCTGCTGTGCACAGGGCCAGCACTGACTCGGTGGCACCGAACAACAACTCCATCCGTGGGGTCATCAATGTAGACAGCAGTCTGGAAGAAGAGCTACAAACGTCATCCCAGGAAGACCACCGTGCTTTTGGCCACACTGGTCCACGTGCGCAGGATTCGAAGGTTGAACTCATCACGTCCCTGGCTCCATTCATTTCTCATCTTTCTAGAAGGGCCCCTGGGTAGTGCACGTTCAAATGACTGGCTGCTCCCCCAAAGTTTCGAGGCCCAGCCGCCACCGAAGCGCCTCAGGAGAATGACAGCCAAACCATCGGAAACTCGGTGGAGCACTTTCCACTCTGACACTCACTGGGTCACCAGGAGACAGTGTGTCCTGGGTGGCAGCTGGTTTTTGTTTCTTTTTTTTTTTTAATCGTTCTGTAAATACCTGGTGTCATTTAACCTGATGGCAGAATGACTGCACAACGAACGAGTCTCTGATTAAAGATTAACTTGAGGAGATGAGTCCACACCGTCCACTCTGAGCTCCAGCCCACTCCGGGCTGAGCTGGCTCGTGAGTGAGTACGTAGGGGCTGGCTATACTTTCTGCAGTTTGGAGTTGAGTAACAAAATAAATGGGGGCAAAGAGAAAGCATCTTAATGACTCGGACTAAATCGCCTTCACCCCTGAATTAAACAAGACACTCTCTACAAACCGATCTTAAATGCCACTGCCTCGTGTGAACATTTCTCAGTTTAAAAATGGATGCAGCAAATTGCTCATTATCACGAGCAAATTAAACAATGACTGGAGCTGCATGTATATTCAAAAGAACAGATTGTTCTCTTTACTTACTAGGAAGTTATGTGCCTTTATTCTGAGCAACTCTAAGAGAGTAGAAAAAGTCCCAAACTTAATTTGAAGCAGGTTGGTTCACACATGCAGAGCAATGGTCCTTGGGTTAATTGTCATTGCCTGTCCTACATTCCAAAAAGCTGGGTCTCGGAGCCACTGAAATCTAATTTAGAATTAGGGAGAAGCACGAAAACAATTGATCTGAGGAAGTTAGGGTATTGATAAGGTTACCAAAGTTGACCCTAAATTAGGTAAGATTACCATGTCATCATGATCAATGCTAGCTAGGGTTCAAAAAATCACTTGATTCACTTTGTAAGATTCTCCCATGGTCAACTGAAAGAGACCCAAAGAGCAGGTGGTACTGTGTTCCGCCCTGGTAGCATAATGGTCAAGACACTGGGCTAGTACCTATAAGGTCAGCAGTTTGAAACTACCAGTCTCTTCATAGGAGAAAGACGGGCTATCTATTCCCCTAAAGAGGCATAGTCTTAGAAACCCACAGGGACAGAGCTAGCCTATCCTACTCTTAAGGTTAGCAGTTTGATACCACCACCTGTCCAATAACTGGAGAAAAATGAGGTTTTCTACTCCTTTAAAGAGTTACCTTCTCAAATAAATAAACAGATAGAGAAATAAATAAATAAATTTTAAAAAGGAGTTACCTTCTCAGCAATTGACAGGGCTAGTTCTTCCCTGTTCTATGGGGTCACTATGAGTCTGAATTGAGGCAATGGCAGTGAGTTTGGTTTTGGTTCTATTGTGTATCTTACTTGCAAATATGCCCAGACGTGGTTTGATATATTACATTAAACAATTGAATTAAATAATTGAATGTCATGGATTCATACATTTTGAAACTGCCCAAAGAGAGTGATATGTGTCATCATCTTAGGCACTGAAGATACACAGAGAAGGCATGACCACAATCAGAGACAGAGTTGGCATACGGTAGCCTGTGGTGATTGAGAGAGGCATTGGGAGACTCTGGGCTCACATGGAACCACAGAAGAAAACAGAGCTGTGGAGGAAAAGTAAGACTGGCGTTGTGTTGTGTAACCCGTAGGGATTTCAGCAAGCGAGGCTAGGGAATTCCTAGAAAAGGGCTTGGGTTTTGGCCCTGGTTGAATAGTTTCATGGTTGGTACTCAAGAATTCAACAGAAAAATATTGCTATAGGTTTCCAGAAGAGGATACTAGAAAGTCACAAGAGCATTCTGAGGCCAAATATCTTGGTCACTTACTAAAATGCCTCATGCAGTAGTTGACTCGCAGTTAAATGGAGTTATTCCGACTTAGATCGAGAACTCGGGTCTATGTAGCATTAAGCAGCAAGGAGATTCATCAGGGGGCCTGGTTCAGGGTGGTACTAATGTTACTGTGAGGAAGGATCAAATGAGCTGATATGTGTGACGCACTTAGCACTTAAAACATTTCACTCCATAAACCAAAAAACAGAACGAAACCCCTTGCCGCCTTCAAGTTAATATTGACACATAGCAACCCTCTAGGACAGATTCGAACTGTCCCTGTGGGTTTCAGAGACTGTGACTCATTGCAGGAGTAGAAAGCCTCATCTTTCTCCCATGAATGGCTGGTGGTTTCAAACTGCTGACCTTGGGGCTAGCAGCCGACTGCATAACTACTCCACCAGGGTTCCCTTTTCACTCCATAAACTGTAGTTATGATTCTCACCCCCAACATTATTGAAATAAAACATGGGACAGAAAAGTTTAAAAGTATGAGAAAAGGTCTAAAATCTCTAAATGGAAAACTGAAGTGTTACTTCATTTTGACTCATAGGAAAATCATCTCAATGCATCAGTCATGTGGGAAATGAGAATTGTGTCAGTTCCCTCAGTTCTCAGGTAGTGTGACTTTTCTCTCCATTCTGTTTCGGATAAGCCTGACTAAGTAGTCTGTTTGAGAGTCTATTTTTAATTTTGCTGTCATTGATGTTGTTGTTTTGGATGATTTCTTGATATGAAATCCAAGATAGGGAAATCTCTAGAGAGAGGAACTAGATACTAGTTTCCTAGGGTTATGGAAGGAGAGGTTGGGGGGGGGGATAAAGAGCTAATAATCATGAGCACAAGAATGAAGAAAATATTCTAATATGGATTGTGGTGATGATTTCACAACTCTTAATATCTTTGAACCATTGAATTATACATGGCACATAAATTATATGCCCATAAAACTGTTTTTTTTAAACTCTATTTATTACCAACTATGTATATCAATGATAAGCATAGCACTCAAAATTATTGGAGGTTTGGAACTTTGGTTTTGTTTGTCAACAATCTCTTTCTGTTTTTTGTTGTTGTTTTTGAGAGTATACACAGATCATATATCAAGTCAGCCATTTCTATAGACGCAAGTCAGTTATCCTGATTCCATGCTATAAACTTTGCAACTGGGCAAGTTGTTCAGATTTGGAGTCTAAAGCTCCTTTAGGAGTCTTTCCTCCCCCATTAGCATCAACATGTTGTTGTTGTTGTTAGGTGCCATTGGTTGAATAAGTTCCAACTCATAGAAATTCTATACACAACAGAGCAAAACACCCACCTGTCCTACGCCACTCTCATAAATATTCTTGTGTTCCACTTCATTGTTGCCTCAACATAGTATTCCCTGATTCCTATCGAGTCTTTCAAATGCTGTTGTCACTTTGACCCCATTTAGATCACTCTTAAGAGAGTATAGTGCTCATGACACTGGTGGCATAAGGTGACAGGTTGGGCTGCGATTCACAAGGTCAGCAGTTTGAAACCACCAGCTGCTCCGAGAAGAAAGTTGGGGTTTTCTACCCCTTAAGAATTCATGTCTTGGAAGCCCACAGGGCAGTTTTACCCTGTCCCCTCGGCTCACTATGAGTCAGCATCACCTCTATGGCAGTGAGAGAGTTAAGCTCAACTACTGGTGGGGTGTAAGATATAGGGGTGGGTGGGCTACAGTTTTTAAGTTTGATAAACTATAGTTTTATAGTTTAGGCACCCATCTAATATGTTAGGGATTGTCATATATACCATATGCCACTGCCACAGGTCACATATGAACCTGGACCCATTTGATTCAGCCAAATCTAGGTTATTTGGGTTGCCTTCCATTCCTGTATCTACTCCTTTAACTATGCAAGAGTCCTAGTAGTTCTACGCTGTCCTAGAGGGTCGCTATGAGTCCGCACCAATTCAATGGCAGCGAGCGAGTCTAAGTAGATAGTTTATAAAACATAAGGAAATACAACTCAGAAAATTCCATGGGTTTATGGGACTGGCTCTAACCTTGGGATTATTTTCAGATGGGGGTTGAGATGGCCACCAGATTGGAAAGAGGGGGTATCCAGATGAGGGACTCTCCAAAGGCCTGTGTTGCTTTTGTGAGGCTGGTATGCTGACATGATTTGGTTTCTCTCCTCTCACCCGTTCCAACCCTGACTCAGCGTTGGAAAGCGAAACATGTGATTTACAAAGGAGCGTGGCTGCTTGAGATCTCTCTCCATCCAGAAGCAAATAACCAGTCATGGCCAAATGCCTTTCGAGGAAGATGAAGGACTGAGCTCCGCATGGCATTTTCTGGGGATGCAGAAAATCTTACAAGGGACACTGAGAGTAAGAGAGGGGCACCAGTTACCTCTGGGGAGCCCCTCTCTGAAGAAGCACATCTACAGGAGAGCTTCTTTTGTAAGCCATCCATCTGACATAAGAAAAATCAGTGTGAACAGCAAAAAGGGACGCTGATCTGGGTCGACAATGAGTCCGTGCTTGTTGGGCCATGTCCTATTTTGCAGTCACCCATGCTAAATTCAATAAATCCTTCACAAAATAATTACAGAGGCATGGGCCGTATGATTGGATGCTAGCAAGTTAGAACTTGGGCCTAAGTCATTGTGACATGCTGGTCAATAAGACCCTGTGACAGTTCTCTTTCTATCCTCCAGCTGAGAGTTCCATATTTCCTGAATCATGTTTTAAGGGCCAGCAGAAAATACACATAGGATGGGGTATGGTGGAGTGGAAAATTTCTGCCATGGGAGGACATGGTAGCATGACCATGAGATTTAGGCATGAACAGGCCCTGTGTGTCTCTTTGTGCCTCTAGAGCCCAGGGACTCTTGTCTGGAGGCACCCTTCAACACACAAAAAAAGAAGGCAGCACTTCCATCTAGAAATTATATCCTTTGTACACTAAACTCTGAGTATCCAATCCCCCTTACCCCCCCAAATCACTGCCATCAAGTCTAAGCTGACTCTTCTAGACCCCAGAGGACAAGGTACAACTTCCCCTGTGGGTTTCTGAGACTCTAACTCTTTGTGGGAGTAGAAAGCCTTGTCTCTCTCCTGCAGAGCAGCTGGTGGTTTCCAGTTGCTGACCTTGAAGTTAGCAAACCAATGCATAACTGTTATGCCACTCCCAAACTCCAGAACCACATGATTCTCTCCCGAAGGACTCCAGTCCACTTCCATACCAAGCCTTCTACCTATGTCTTCTACCAGATGTCTGCACTTAGGCCCAAGGAGCAGTCAAAGGTGGCAATGTGGGGGAGGGAATCAAGGTGACACAGAATATGGAAGGATCTTACATTTCACAGTAGGCATCTACACCAATGTCTGTAGGCCCTTCATATCTTGGGTGCAATAAGAAGAATGTATGAGGATTAGATTCAGGGCTGGGCTGGGACTGCAAAATCAGGAGCTGGTGCTTTCCCACCTCCTTCAATGACACTGAGGAGCTCCAAAGAGTCCACGGCTTCGAAATTCAAGTCACTTTCAGGACCACAGAGAAGCTGCATTTGTCAAGATCATGGAAAAAAGCAATCATTGAACAGTTTTTAGTTTGTTTTATAACTGTAAATATTTAGACATATGGTATGCAGGCCTACTTTACTTTAACTCTGTGTCCTGCAAATGTTAGGAAACCACTGCCTGCTTGTTTCTGTGTCTTTGTCCAATGTATCTGGTGGTTGGTGCGCTCAGAAGGCTACAAGAACACCCTGAAGGCTTTCAGGGCTAAGGACAGGCTCACCGTCTGAATTTCCTAAGCTCTAATGGCCCCAATCAATAGCTCTCAAATAAAACCCCCAAGGAAAGAACAGCTTGCCCTTTGAGAATACTTCCAAGCACGAGCTAGCAATGTTGTCCAGTCCTGTGTGTCCAACTAATCATGAGTATCTACTGATGGTAGAGATTCAAACACATGAGTGAATTTCCCATCGCCTCTTTTCATCACGTCTCTGACAAACAGAGGGGGGATACATTTTGTCTCTATAGTCTTCAGTGATTTAGTTGGAAAGCTTATGTTGCATGTAGCTGAACACGCTTTAAGGGGCTTTGGGGATGTTTACCCTGATGTGGAGCATCAGATCCAACCATTGAAAAGTAGTTTGTGTGTTTCCAAATCAAGGCTGGACATTAGCATCCTTTTGTAGGGTCTGGAAATCTACATGGGCGATGAGAATGATGCGTGGTGTCACCTTCTGAGATGAAGCAATAATATGTAGAGTTCTCTTATGACAATCCTGATAAATGGTTTTTCCCCTGACCATGACATTGTTTCCTCATATTTGCCCTGGGCAGAGTCGTCTGGTTGACTAATTCACTTCTCTGGAAATGTTTGGGGTTTATCTGCTTTTGTTTTTACTTTTTAGCTTGAAATGAAAAAGAATACGCCAGGAACATGCCTATCCATCCACTGACAATCTCAAAACACAAGACCAACACGCTTGCGTCTCCTTGCCTAACACAGGCATGGTGGATCCCAGATGGATATTAGGAGAGATAAGGCATCCCTCAACGGCAACCCCTTAGAACAGGGACGTTCATTTTGTTGCACATAGAACAGAACCAAGACTAGCACTGAAAAGAGTACCATCACTTTGCTGGAATTGAGTGAATAGATCCCTTGTCTTCCTGAAATCAGAATCCATGAACACCTTGCCTCTTATATCACAGAGATTTAATAATAGAAGTATTTCACATTCATTTTTGCATCATGGGACAACATGTTTCCTCTGATTCTGTGTGTGTTTGTTAGTCAAACAGGGCTTATTCTCTTTTTCTTCTCTAAAGCAGGGTGGCGTTCTTAGTCCAATTTTCCTGTTGGTCCCCAAAAGAGTTGTAATACACCTCCTGCCAAAATACAGTCCAATTTGTGAGATAAATGTAGAGAAATTATTTTCCCAGAAGCTTATTAAAGAAAATCATGGAAATATTTAGGAATTTCTATTTTCTCTAAATAAGAAGAGTCTGGATTAATAAATTGTGTACATTTTTTGGTCTCCTTGCATGGACTATTTCCAGCTTTGTAAAAAACAATGTATTTGTATGCTTTTCCATTGGACACATTGCCAATGCTCAGTAAATATGTGTTAAATCATTTTATTGCTAATTAAATGAATAGATTCTGACCAATATAACAGGTGTCAGAAAAGGTTTTGTTGGTTTGTTTTTCTGTAAAGGGTCAAATGGTAAATACATTTGAATGTTGTGGACCACAAATTCCCTGTCATCACAACTCAACTCTGCAGTTGTCACATGAAATATTTCAGAAACCATATGCAAAAGGATACATTTTTCTGTGTTCAACTCAAACTGTATTTAGAGCAGCAGATTTCATCAATGAAGACTTCTGGTTCCCTGATAACCATATTCTTCTAAACTGAATCAAGACACGATTAGGATTGTGTCCTGAAGTAGTATATGCATTCCTCACACTTGCCCACTTAAGAACGTCCTATTAAGTAAATAGGTAATGTATCACTATATATATATGTATGTATATATATACACACACACATTATACGTAAATATATATATATATATATTTTTTTTCCCATGAGAAGGAGGCCTGGTGGTTTAGTGGGTAAGTGTTCAGCTGAAATCCACAAGGTCAGCAGTCCAAAACCACCAGCCACGTTGAGGGAGAAAAACAAGGCTCTCAATTCCTATAAACAGTTACAGTCTGAGAAACTTGAAGGGGCAGTTTTCCCCTGCCCTATAGAGTGGCCATGAGTCAGCATCAACTTAAAGTCCATGCGAGAGAGTCCATCGGAGCACCTGTTGTCCAGAAAGCATTATATTTCCCTATAAAACCTTAATCATCATGCACATTTACCCAATCTCCTTCCTCCTCTGCATGTTATGAAAGTCAAACAAGAACTCCACGGGGAAGATGTGCTTGTGAACGTGACACTCTGTTTTAGTATACAACTGCGGTGGCTCTAATACAGTTACTATCTTCTCCATAAGAGCATTGCATGTGTAACCAGAGTTGGAAATAAGAATCTTCCACTGTACTTAATATTCACTTGATAAGGTAATGAAAGAGGAAGTTAAAAGCAAAAGTGAAATTCTGACCCCAGATTTTGTTGGATTAGCAGTGTAACTCCACTACTCAGCAAAAAAAAAAAAAAAAGAACCCTGTAAGCAAAAAAGCAAAATCCTGTTTGTGGAAAATTTATTTGCTGGGGTTACTTTGGTGCAAGATATCTGGGGTTATTTTCCGTATCGTGGTTTCGCAATCTACATTACAAAAAGGAAGTCGATTTGATGTTCTCTATATCTGACCGGCACCATGGAACACCCTTAAATATCAAAACTCTAGCATTGGGTCGATTCCGACACCTAGGGACCTGGGAGGACCGAGTAGAACTTTCCCTGTAGATTTCTGAGGTTGTAAGTCCTTACTGGAGTCGGGGCCTCGTCTTTCTCCTATGGAGTAGCTGGTGGTTTTGAAGTGCTGACCTTGTGGTTAGCAGCCCAACCAGTGACCACAATGCCACCAATGGATTCAGGGTGATAAACTAGTACATGAAGCAACTCAATATCCTCATGTAATCGAGGATATTACATGAAGCAATTCACAAGCAACACGAACGTAAAAAGACTATTTTATTTAAAAACAGAGCAATAACAACCAAACAAAACTCTGCCAGCCTGAAGGAGGATGGACCATCCCAAAATAACTGAAAAGGTAACCTAACACTTGTTATTCATTGGATTCTTTCATCAGAACTCTACCATTTACTGAAAGAAGAACTAAAATGAAACAGTTCAGGCGAATATTGCCATGTTTCCAGATGCTGAAACGTTTGCTTAGACCCTTGGTCACTTGAAATGGCTTCCAAGCTCCCGAATTTGAGAGATCTGTGCTGACATGTACCATCTACGAGGCCCTGATTTGTTGATGAAACACAAAGTCCTTATCACAAAAGTGCGGTTAATCCTTTGCTGACATCGAGGGTAAGATCATCAATATAAAATTCCATTTCATTTCTGCGACGCCTGTTAACAAACGGGGATCTTTACCCTTGGATTAAAGTAAGCTTCGCCAAAGAAATTCTAGTTTGAAAAGAAGGCGGGCACAGGGTTGGTGTAAGTTTCAGGGCCAACAGGAGTGGAAGAAATGAAGAACATTATGTTTAACATGCAGCCTGGTGACAAAGGCTTCAGGGACAGCAGGTGGACAATGAAAGCATGAACCTGAGGAAATTATAAGGTAAACTCAAGGCCCCGTTCTTCAGAAAAAGGGTGAGGCTCCCTATAATCACATGAGTAATGTTCTCCAGAGCATATGGGAGGCCTCCAAGCATAGCCAAAGGAACACTTTGATCTAACTCATGATGCCGCGTCTCAGGAGTCTTCACAAACCTGAGCACTAAGAACCCAGTGTAAGTTTCAACTCCCTGCCATCAAGTCGATTCTGACACACAGCCATCCTGTATGACAAAGTACAACTGCCCATGTACGTTTCTGAGACTGTAGCTTTATTCTACTCCCATAAGAATAGGAAGCATCTACTTTCTCCCAAGGAGCGGGCTGACAGTTTCGAACTGCTCACCTTGCAGTTAGCAGCCTGATGTGTAATGCACCACACCACCAGGGCAATGTACTTTAACTCCCTGCCATTGAGTCGGTGTGAACTCGTAGTACTTTAAAGTATTAAAAAGAGGAAGAAGAAACATTTTATATACTGAAAACTCAATTATTGTTTTACACCAGTATGTTGATTTTAATATATGTCCTAAATGTATTTGTACCTCATATAGGTAAGATCAGAACTTATAAATGACAAAACACTGTCATTCATTTGGTAATTATTTTTACATCTTACCATGATTCTGGAAAGTCTAGTTAGTGGAATGAGATATTTCATTTTGTCCTTGTCTAAAACCAGTGAACCCATTCCATTCTGACTTTTGGCAAATCCAGGTAAGCCAGAGTAGAACCACGCTCCATGGGGTTTTTCAATGGCTTGTGTCTGGGAAGAAGATCACCAGACCTTTCTTCCACGGTGCCTCTGGGTGGACTCAAACCTTCAACCTTGCTATTAGGTACTCAGCACATACACCATCTACACCACCCTGGGACTCCCGCCCCCCCTCTGCGGTTACAAGGCTGCTGAAAGGCGTTAACAGTAAAGAGGCCAGACCATGGACCCCACCCCCTACCCACCCACACACCCCCAACACCACCCCAGCTTCACTCATAATGTCAACCCAGTGGGAGTCTGGGCAATATGCAAAACTCCCCACTGCCCACTCCGTTTTTCATCCGTCCTGTCAAGGGGGGTGGGGGACTCCTTAGAAAGGGGAGCAAGTGCAGACTCAGAAGAATAGAGGACGAAATGGAAGGGGGTCTGGGTGCTGCGTACACTTTAAAGGAACAGGGATCAATAGAAAGAAGGGGTGGAAGGCTTTCTTCTTGCCATTTCTATTTTAAAGTCATGCCACAGTGCATCATGGGATAAAAAGGCTCCAGAGGACATCATGGAAATTCCGGTAATTGAATGGCATGGAAACTAGCCCGAGGCTGCCATGGAAGTGACAGCCGCGTGCTGTCAGCCTGCGTCCCAGCCAACCTATCTAAAAGCCAGGGTCTGCGCTGGCGCTGACTCTCATAAACCGCCTTTGGAAACATGCTCGGGAATCGGGACGAATCATCTGATGAAAAGCATTTTGTCGTCGCGTTTCTCTTAAGCTTTAAATCCCCAGGGGAGATTGAAAAAGGGGTGTCTACCAAATGAGCACACGCGCACCTGTAAAATACTTCTGCTACAGGATGAGATCCGCATAACCGGTGCCAGAGATTCAGAGTCGGGGCCCTGCTGTGCTCCACGGTGGGTTGGTAACTGCAAGGTCAGCAGTTTGAACCCACCAACCACTCCTCAGGAGAAAGATGAGGCTTTCCGCTCATCTTTAAAGATTTATAGCCTCGTGGCAAAGGCGGCAGTTCTACTCTGTCCTATAAGTTCCCTTTGAGTCAGAATTGACTCCACAGCCACGAAGTATGAATTTTTCTGCTAAGCAGAAAGTTGGAGGTTCAGCTGCCCCATAAGGTTTCCAGTGGGAGCAGATAGCCACGTGCCTCTGAAGAAATTTCTGGGAATCTAGTAGTGAAAACTTGGCCCCTGAGTCCCCCATGGAGCACGGTTTCACTCTCAAATGCAGGGTAAGCAACTGGTGGGTTCCTGGCTCTAAAATAGTCATGGCCGAAATTGTGACCTTGTTCATGTTTGCTGTGGCGGAGTCTGTTTTCAGTCATTGGGTGGTCACAAAAATATGGAGCCAGTGGATTCTAGTCCCCTAATTGTCCAGTTGGTTAACTCTCGCTGTGCTGTCACGCTCATGAGGAGCCTTGGTGACACAGTACACTAAGTACTGGGTTGCTGAGAGAGAGGTGAATGGTTCCAGCCCACTGGTTGCTGTGCAGGACACAGGTGAGATCATCAGCTTCCCAAGAGATTTACAGCCTCGGCAACCCTGCTGAGCAATTGCATATAAACAAATGGCGGAAAAGGGATTATTCATACTTAGCAATAAGCGATTCATGAATATTCAATACAGAAAAGTACTTAGGAATTCTATCCAGAGAGTCAGAGATGCCCTACAAGGCGTCTTATCAAGACAAGCTTATCTACAAACAAGCTTATTAGCTTAAAGGCACCGACCAACTTTTAAAGTCACTAAGTTGCTATCTGCAAAACTGTTACTGGAAGCCCTCATATATCGGGAGGTTATTGTAAGGATTAAATATGATTGTGTAGGAGATGCGCCTGACTGATCAATACATGTGACCAATGATTTTTATGTTCTTCATTATACTACCATCATCTCCATGGACACTCAATACAACCAATTTCATTCATCCGCAGCAGCGATTCTCAACCTGTGGCTCGTGACCCCTTTGGGAGTAGAACGACCTTTTCACAGGAGTCGTCCGATTCAGAACAGTAGCAAACATGCTGTGATGAAGTAGCAACTAAAACAATTTTATGGCTCGAGGGTCACCACCACATGAGGAACCGTGTGAAAGGGTCGTGGCATGAGGAAGGTTGAGACCCGCCGATCTAGAGCTCTGACGACAAACACATGCCCTTACACTGAGAATGGGCTTTCTAAAATGCACACCAATTAATCTTAATTTTGCCTCGCTTGGAAAAAATAAATAAACAAGGCAGTTGATTCCATCATTGAGTCACGTCGGTCATTATTACCATGTCCCTGGTGAAAGTCCGAATTCTGCTCTTCCTCCAGCTAACCCCAGCCTACAATAAAGAGGGAGAGGGGGAGGGAAGAAGGAGAAGAGTGGAAACTCTGCTGCCCTGTTATCCTGGCTACAGACATATGTGCCCCAATTCTTTAAGCACAGATTGGGTCTGGTGCCTGACACAAGAGCCCTGGTGGTGGAGGGGTGGATCACGAATGAACTAACCGAAAGGTTGATGGTTCCATCCTGGTAACGTTTCTGCAGGAGAAAGAAGAGGAAAACTGTTTCTGTAAAGATTGGCAACCCTAAGGGTTGTTGGTTCTACTCTACCTTAGAGAGTCTGTGGGTCAGAATGAACTGGGTGGATTTCAGGTTACAGATTCTGACACTGTTCTGTTCACCGGATGTTGAAGGTGCTTCGCCGATTGTTTTACAGTGCTTTAACAGAGTGTTATTTTGTCTAAAAACGAGACGGTCGTGTGTTCTGTAGTCCCTAGACAATAACTGTTGAAGGTGGAAAATCACCTAAGAAGCGAATAAGCCTCTGTCAACTCGGGTCATTGCTATTCTATCTGTCAGCGTGTGTCTTTCCCATTCATCCCCTTTGCGTGCGCTTTCTGTTTTCTCACTTAAATTATTAAGCTTGTTTGCCATGAAAGTTTAATGGGAAGCCACACCAGGGAGTTTTCATACATTTGTTTGTTGGTTTTTAATTTTTTTTTAATGTTGAGGATGGTAGCTCTCATGATGGACAGGCTTTGACATGCATAGACAGATAGCTCATTGGAAAATGGGAGCCAATCTTGTGAACACCACATTTGAATGATAGGTTTTCTGCATGACTTTAAAATAAAGAGGGATGGAAAAGTCTACTGACTCAGTTCCGTGACTCAGAAGATTCCAAGAACGATGGGGAGGAAGTTGAAAAAGACTTTTAGCCTTTGCTTTTTTTACAGGGTCACAAAGAGTCCCAGTGGCACAATGATGAAGTGCTGAGCTACAAACCTAATCGCTGATTGGTGGTTTGAACCAATTGTCATAGGAAAGCCACGTGGCAAGGTGCTTCATAAAGATTACAGTCTTAGAAACTCTGTCACTTGGTGTTGCTACCACGTGAAAATCAAGTCGATGGCAACTAGTAGCCACACAAGCAAAACCCCCAGCTAAGTGCCATCAAGTCCATTCCAAATCATAGGGACCTTGCATGACAGAGAACTGTCCCATAAGGTTTCTGTGGTTGTTAGAGATTAGGCCAATCAGACAACCTGGCTAGAGGTAGAGTCAAGTCTGTCGACCAAGTCGCAATCTGATGATACCTCCTTGATGCCATAAGTCAATTGTATAAGAGCAAGACGGCCTACCTTCCTGTTGGCACTCTGCTTGCCATGTGGGCCCCCTGACCCTGAGAGCTGTCTGTACCCTGCCAGGTTTCCACCAACCTTCGCTCTCCACGACTCTGCACTCACCGGGCTATGTTCTTTCTGCTTTCTGCATCCGCAGCCTGCAGCTATGTAAGTCTGGAGAGGGACTTACAGACTAGCCTGGGTCTTAGAGAATTGGGTGGCACCGGACTGGGAGGCCTTCTTGATATAGAATTAATTTTTGACATAAATCTCTCTCTTTCTTCTACATAGATGAAGGTTACTAGACTTATGTCTCTAGACAACCCAACCTAACACAGCTTCCAAAGCTGTAAAACTTCAAAGAAGCTGAATGCCATGTATTTTTCCCACAGAGTTTCTGGGGGATTGGAAACACTAACCCTTCAGTTAGGAATCAAGGGCTTTAATTATTGCTCACTTGGAGTCTAATATAGTTTTGCTTTATAATTTCTGTTAGTAGTAATATGTCACATATATGTATATAAAACCCAAACTACACCAGACCCTTTGCTATGGTTCTAATTCTGACTCAAAGCAACTCCACAGAACAGAGGAGAACAGCCCCATCAGGATTCCAATGATGTGGTCTTCATGGAAGCGGGCCACCATGCATTTCACTTGCTGAGTAGCTGGAGGGTTCCCACCTCCAGCTTTTAGCAGGCAAGGGCTTACCCACTTAACAACCTATGCTCTTCTTGTATGTGAAAATGTAATAAGATTAGATGAATGCGCCAAATGGTGCACTACTTGCCCATCCGTGTATTACACTCCAGTAGTTTGTGTCTCCCTGAGAGGCTGGAAGCTATGCCACCAGCATTTCAAATACTAGCAGAGTTATGTGTGATGGACAGATTTCAGCAGAGCTTCTGGACGGAAGCAGAGTAGGAAGGCAGACCTGGTGATGAACTCCTTTAAAAGAGCAGCCAGCAGAACGTTCTCTGAAATGGCGTTGGAGGAGGAGCGCCTCACACTGCGAAGCATTCACAATCCAGCTGGAGGGAGCGGGCTCGATGCAGACCCAATCTGTATGCCATATTCGGAGTAAAGCTTTGGGACCTTTATTGGCTGAGATGGCATGACTCCAAATGAGAATAAACGGCCAATTCCAAGGTCAGCCCTACAAAACCAGCCATGGCTTCCAAGGAGAAAGGTGAGACTTTCTACTCCGATAAGAGTAGGGTGGCTACAAGTTAGAATGTATCCAATTGGAGTGCTTGTTGACAGTTATCTTTGAGAAACTGTTCTCAGGGACCTTTCCTAGTCTATGGTATGTTTTCCCCTTCCCCCACTACTGTTGGAATAATATATAATTAATATATCACTGGGTGGTAAAACATTGATGGAAAAAAAGAATTAAAAGTAAAGGAATTCTTCCACAAACTTGATCAAGCCCCCTCATTTATTATAATACTTTTGTAATAAAAATGAAAAACAGAATAAAGCACAAAACGTGTGATCCTTTGAGACTCCAAAGCAACAACTCACTGTTTTCATTTAAGAGAGCAATCGTTAAAGGGACCGCAGCTTAAAAGCACAGATATGTTGTTAGCATCGGGCAAGCTATTCGCCATGAAGATACATATGTAAGCCAAAGCTGGTTGATTAAGTACGGTTGCCATTCCATCATAAAAGAAATGCATCCCAAACAGGTCATAGTTCATGTAGAGTCTGCATACTTTATATGGCCACGCATGGATGGATGCAGTGGCTGTAATAAATGACTCAAGCACACCAGCCATTGTGAAGAGGACACAGGCCAGGGAGCATCTGGTTCTGTTGTATAGTTGCCATGACTTGGAGCAGACACAATGGCACCTGACAACAACACACTTTGGAATCTCTTTAACTACCACTGAGAAGCCGACTTGTCCAGGAAGCAAAAAATAGACTCCCAAGCTGTGGACTTTCAACTGTTGCGCTCTCTGCCTCAGGAAATACCCTGGGCAACCGGAAGACAGAAGAACAGCCAGTCTCCAAGCAACTTGAGTTCCATTTAGTACGGGGCTTCATAAAGCTTAATGAGAACAAGCTATCTCTTCCCGCTAGATGAAGACTCGGGTCAGCAGGAACAAGGTGTTCTGATGTCTGCTCTCTGTGAATGATAAGACCATAAAGGATGTGCTGTTGAGCACCTGTCTGAATCAAGCATGGAGTTTCAAAGGCAAACACTGGTGAGCGCCCTCCATGGCTGTATGATTTCCTGAATAATAAGGGAGATGGACTCATCTGCTTTGAAAGATTTCAGGAGACCGATAGCCTACTGCTGCCCATGCCCTGAAGACACAGCTACATCTGTAAGACCACATCTGTAAGACTACATATGGGTAAGACCACAGATTCAAACAGCTAGGCTCAAACGCTGACGTGTGTAACCTTGGGAATGTCACTGAAGCTTTATGAATGTGTTGTTTCATCCATTAAACTAAACCTAACAAGGCTCATCACATGAGTTGCTTGGAATTGCTGGTGCCAATTGTTAAGCTCTGGGCTACCATCCAAAGGATGATGGTTCAAATCGACCCAGAACTACCTCAGAAGAAAGCCAGCAGATCTGAAAAGTCATTAGCCAATGAAAATCCCAGAGCTCGGTGTATTCTGAAGATCGCTGTGAATAGGATCTCGTGGACGGACTGCAAATGGTTTTGGTGGTTTGGGCTTCTCATTAATTGCTCTGAAAATTAAATGAGTTAACACCTGCAAAACACTTAAAACCGAGCCTGGAACGTCCTAATTTCCAGACAAGTGTCTGTTAAGTAAACACAAGACAAAACAAAAACACAAATTTTCAGGCGCTGCTGTGAATGCTGAGAGCGCTATTGGCGGCTCTCTCACGGGTGCAGGAAAAGTTGTGCAACTGCGAATGGGAAACCAATGAGCTTTTTCCCAGGAAGCAGGGGAAATAGCTTCAGTGGATGTAACCCTGGGATTCACAGCACACATGGGAGAGGCTTTGTTCCCACAAGGTAAAAGGGGACATTCCATTCAGAACAATTAACGTGAACAGCCAGCGGAGATGCGGATCATTTGGTATACTGGAGGAAATTTTTGTGGCTGGTGCGGCAAGGACAGAAGCAAAATGGAGATGGCTGAGGCTGGGCTCATGGCAACTGTGGAGATTTCTTAAGTGGTAAAGAGCAGCCGCCGACGGCTTTGCAGAAGCATGTTTGAGTTAAAGGAAAAATAAATCTGGCAGCCACAGAATGCGAAAAATGATGCTAGTTAGAGGGAGAGAGGAGGCAGGAAGTTCAGGGAGGAAATTGCTCAGGTATAATATGAAAGCTTGCGTGGAGACACAGACAGTGGGGGTGGATGAAGCCAAGAGACTCTTGAGATGATTTGGAGGTGAGGTTGATAAAATGTGGTGAGGAAGTGATGGCTGAGGTAAAAGAAAGAATCAAAAATAATACTGGCTTGTCTGGCTTGGGTAACCGTGAAATGAGTGCTTCAGTTAAGGAGTGGGGTAAGCGTGACGCAGGAGAGAAGGTAAGACTTGCTTTCACTTTGGCTGTTGATTAGGGATTGCCATGACAACCGTATCACTTGGAAATGCCTAACGGAAAAGTAATTGTCAAATCACAGGTGATGTCACGCTAGGAAATAGAAACCTGGGAGCCCTGAGTCCCAGAACTGGTGAACATCGCTGCAACAAGTGAAGTGACTCAGGGAAACATGTGGAGAAAGAGAAGAAGGAGTACATCGTTTGCGTAAGCAAAAGAAGCGGCTTAAGGAACCTGAAACGACTTATGGAGGACCATGGGGATCCAGAGGATTCCCACGTATTGATGTACTCATTCATTCCATACATCCATTCACTCAGTACATATTCCAGCAGAGCTTGTTCACGGGGACTCTTATTCGGACTCAGAGGAATGCTGGGGAACAAAGCAGAACTTCCCCAGATGGCCCTGAGGGTGTAATGTGCCCGCAGCAGGATGTCAGAGAGCGGAGAGTGGGCTCAAACAACCCATCTTCCCATTAGCAGCCCATTCCTTCATCACAGCACCACCAGGGCACCTTAAAATCCCTTTTAAGGACCGATTACGTTTTAGGACGTGAGAACACGAAGTGAGGTGATAAGAAGGAACAGACAAGATCCTTGCTATCATGAGGTTTTTACGCCCAGGCCAAAAGACCTTTTTAGATGACTACAAAAGAATTAGAGGGAGTATAATTTTTTTCTATGATTGAAATCTAAAACCCAGATTGTAGGGGACAAGGGACAGAGGATTCCTCCTGAAGAAATGAAATTGGATTACTGGGGTGGTTGCAGACAGGACGGGCCAAGCGTGTGAAGGCCTAGCCTTCTTCTCAGAAGGCATCGCAGATGATGGAAAATAAAGATGGGATGCCTCTTATTTCTCCTGTTTCTCTCCAATATCTGGGTTCTTGGTTACCATTGGTTGTTATTGTTAAATGTCACCTAGTCCCTTCCATGACATAGTGACCTTATATAGGACAGAAGGAAACACCATCCAGTTCCATTCTCAGAATCATTGCCATGGTTTAGTCCATTGGCGTAGCCACTTTGTCATTCCATTTGCTGAAGGTCTTCAATTCTGATCCATAACACCCCTATATAGGTTTCGAGGCTATAAGTCTTTATGGGTGAAGACACCCTCATCTTTCTTCTACAGAGAATCTGGTGGGTTTGAAAGATCAACCTTGGGGTGAATGTCATAGGTTGTGAATGAGTCTTCCTTCAATCCTGCTGCTGTGCCTTCCTTCAGAGAATCAGAGCTCTTGGATTATTTGTGTAGCATGCAAGTGAAGTATGGTGAAAGGATGCAGTCCGGACACACACCATACCCTTGTTTTGGTGCAATGATTTGCTTCTACACATGGGTTCTGCATGAGAATAGCAAAATGTTCTGCAATTCCCACTATTCCCAATAGTATTTGCAGCTTTTATGATGTACTCCATAGAATGTGTGTGCAACATCAATGAAACAGATAAATATAGGTGTCAATAAAGAGTCTGAAAATTTTTCTCTCATGTAGAGTAGTGAGACTGAGCAGAAAAGATGATGACCTGAAAGAATGCAACAGGAGAACCCAAAGGGCCGTCCAAGAAGATAAAAGTGTTATAATAAAATGTGTAAAGGCTTGGAGATTTCTTGGAATGACAGTAAATTCTATCTCAAGAAGAGAATTCCCAATGTGATGGCTTATTGTAAAAGCCATCTTTGGGGTTTCAATGGGATGTCTGAACATCTCCTCGAGTAAAGTCTGAAGGATCACCTGTAAAATACATAGTCCTTATTGCAAAGCCGACAGCTAGAAAGATGTGTCTCTGTTTATTAGCCAAAGACTGACAGCCTTCCCTGAGGCCTGGGGACAGAGATCTCTATTCGGGAAAGGACAAAAGGAAGCCTGTGCCTTGTGTAGTGGCCTGAGATCACAACCTCTGCTTTATGCCCTTACCTCTTGGGTTGCCAGGACTTAGCTTCAAACTTGACGGAAGTACAAAGAAACTTTCCAATAGAGTGCCATCACGTGATCCTTAAAACCAGGATTATTTTCCAATCTCCCCAAGAGACTTGCCTTTGCAAGAGAAAGGGGTTAACAGCCTACCTGCTTGGAGCCTGAGATAAAGAATTAGAAATATTTCATCGTGATCTAGATGTAACCCCTCCCTGGGGGTCGGACAACAGAAAAGTGGGTGAAGGGAGACATCGGTCAATGTAAGACATGAAAAAACAACAATAATTCCTAAATTATCAAGGGTTCATGAGCTAGGGAGGGAGGGTAGGGAAAGGAGGAGGAACAATGAGGAGCTGATACCAAGGACTCAAGTAGAAAGCAAATGTTTTGAAAATGATGATGGCAACAAATGCACAAATGTGCTTAACACAATGGATGGATGGATGGCTTTTGATAAGAGTTGTATGAACCCCCAATAAAATGATTTTTAAAAAGAAGAATTCAAAAAATGAATGAGTGAGTGAACAAATGAATAGAAAGATGATAGGCAACCAGATCGATTAACTGCCATCAAGAAGATTCTGACTTATAGAGACCCTATAGGACAGAGTAGAACTGCCACTGTGGATTTCAGAGGCTAACTCTTCATGTGAGTAGAAATGAAAACCATGTCTTGCTCCCTGTGAGAGGCTGGTGGTTTCAAACTACCCACCTTGTAGTTAGCAGTCCAATGTGTAAGCACTATGCCACCAGGGCTCCTCAATAACAAATGGCGTGGGGCAAAATCTCCTCTCTATAAACTATCAAGAGTGCCCATCAGTAGCAGGCCCTGTGGACTAGGGGTTTGGTAGAAGTCTATGCGAGATGGTATTGAAGAAGATCCCAAGGCTTTGAGGGAAGCACGTTGCAGATCAGCAGCAAAACAAGTGAGCACTCTCTCGGTACGTGAAAATGTCACCCTATCATTTGCTTCAAAAGAGGTGGGCTCAAGACATCTCCACAAAAGAGCTCGCTCTCAGATTAAAACAGTAACTCCTCTTCAAGGGCACATTTGTCCTTGGGCTACCAACAGTTTGGCCATGGCTTTAAAACCTGGCTGTAGACCAGCACCCTTTTCCCTGAGGAAAACACATGTGGCTCATAGCCTCAGCTCCTCCCATCCATGTTCCATTTTGCTAACTTCCCACTTGGCCTGGCGCACCATTGTTGTTCTTGGTGTTCGAAAGCAAGTGAAAATTGCATAGGGATCATTTCGACACTCGATGACACCCAGTGTTTTTGTTTTCTTCTGATAATAAGAGCACGCTAATCATATAAAGCATAAAACAAAACAAAAAAATCTCACTTCCATGGATTTTGAACCATCGCAAGCTCTCTCGTTCACTCCCCACCATCGTGTCAATGCTGACTCGTTTTGACCCCCCAGGGTGGTGGTGGTGGCAAGACTGTCACTGTTTACTGGAGTAGAAAGTCCAAGCGTTCTCCCTGGGAGCTGCTGCTGTTTCCAACTGCCGACCTTGTGGATCTCGGCCAGACGCGTAATCACTGCAGCACTAGGTCTCCTGTAGCAGTCCTATAGACGTGGTAAGACCGCCCTTGCAGGTTTCTAAAACTACCTCTTTTCGAGAGCAGAAAGCCTCATCTTTCTCTCACTGAGCAGTTCGGGGCTTCTAACTTCTCTCCTTAAGGTGAGTAGGCCTACGTGTAACCACTAAGCCAGCACATGCCACACACCATTTTAAAAATGAACATGAAATTAGTCCTAATCTCATCCCCCAGGGATTAGCACTATAAACTAGTTGCTATATTTTTAGGAGCGTTCAACACTCTCTCACACACATACCCCACACGTATATATAGAGAGATAAGTACTATATTTAATACTTTAATTATAGCCATTAAACCCATGTTCTCTTTTTGCTTACATAAAGACTTGTAAGGACATTTGGATTGTGTTTCTGCATCAAACTGCAGAGCCTCAAACGGGTCTAAACAGAGTAATTGCCTGAAGAGACAAAGCAAACAGGCTGGGCTAGGTATCTGCACTGATGCTCTGCGAGTCTGCTCTTCCTGGAAGGTGGTTCCTGTGTTTAAAAGATAAAAGAGATCAAGAGCACTAGGTAAACAAGTCATAGCAATGCTGTCTTATGAAGAACAATGACTTAGAACAGTGGTTCTCCACTTTCCTAATGCCTTGACACTTTAATACAGTTCCTCATGTCGTGGTGACCCCTAACTATTAAATAATTTTTGTTGCTACTTCATACTGGTAATTTTGCTAC